>NW_008681867.1:19591-42403 GCF_000695815.1 Acanthisitta chloris | reverse complement strand
CCGCGTGGTCCCCGCGGGTTTGCGCCTGGTGCCAGCTCGGCACGTGGTCAGTCTGTTCGGTTTGATAGTCAGTGTGACAGTCGGTGGTTTCGAATTGTGTCACAGAATCATATCATGGAATTTGAGGGGTTGGAATGGACCTTACAGATCCTCTAGTCCCAACCCCCTGCGCAGGGACACCTCCCACCAGAGCAGGTTGCTCAAGACCTTATCCAGCCTGGCTTAGAACATTGCCAGGGTTGAAGCATCCACTACCTCCCTGGGCAACCTGTGCCAGTGTCTCACCACCCTCGCAAGAAAAAGCTTTTTCCTGATATCTAGCCTCCCCTCCTTTTAATTTGAATCCATTACCCCCGTCCTATCGCTAATCATGCTTCCAAATCTATATTCTTACAGTGTTCTTTGCCATACTGCTCAGGAACAAGTGAATTGAACGCTGTGGCCTTTGCTGTGCACTACAGGTCTCCAGTCCATGTGGAATAGCACCAAGAAAATATCCATCCTAGCTGTTTAATATAAATACTGCTATTTTCAGGTGCAAAGTATACTTATGTATATACTCCAAGTATCTCCATCTGAGTATACTCCAAGCTCTGCCAGGGGAGGTTTAGGTTGGATATTAGGAAGAGATTTTTTTAATGGAGTGACCAGGCATTGGAATGTGCTGCCCAGGGAGGTGGTGGATTCACCATCCCTGGAGGTTTTCAAGATGGGACTGGATGTGGCATTTAGTGCCATGGTCTAGTAACGATGGTAGGATTGGACTCGAGGATCTTTGAAGTCTCTTCCAACCTGGTTGATTTTATGATTCTATGATTCTTATGATTTGCATGTTTCATCTGTGTATCACAGCTTCTTTACAATGGAAACGTGATTGGAGCTCTGGGAATGATTAACCAAGAGGTGTAAAAGCAAGTTGCCTTGTGATGTGGAAGGTCTGTGTCCCCACTCTGCAGAGAGTATTTGGGGAAAATAATGCTGCTTTGCTTTACCAGGATACAGCTAGGACAAGTGCAGCAAAGGTTGGGATGTACCTGGATACCTGCGTGGTGGTGGGGCACTTAAATAACCACCTCCAGCAAAAAAAGGCAAAACAAAGTCACTAAAATAAGAACATGAAGGGATGAATAGGCAAGGGAATCCCTTACAGGACTGGAGGTGGTGACTGAAGTGGCTGCTAAAGGATGGGAAGTACAGAGGTCGTGCTGTGCCCCTGGTTGATGCTCCTTGCTGCAGCAGCCATGACAGTTTATCACATGACCATGAAGCAAAGGTGCTGAGGGACACCCAGCACCAGAAACAGAGAACATTGTTGAGGTAGGAAAGAGCTTGTGGAGAGAAGGAACCAAACAGACAAACACCTGGGCTTGACTGAAGAGGGGTTTGGGTTGATAAGGCCCCTCTGTTGTAGGTTCTTCTCTCTGTCAAAGTAGTATAAGCCCTGTAGAGCCATTCAAGAGACCTACTATTAAAAATTAAATCCCTTAATTATGTAGTAGTGCACTAGGAGAATTATTTGCATGTGTATGTGGGAGAGGTTTTTCCACTTTCTCTAGGGAGGTGAAAATGAGCCTTGTGTAAGAGCTTAGGCATTTTTCAGGGTATTAAACTCTCTACAGCATAAGTATGTTGAAAAGGTTTTGGTTTTGTTCAAATTGGTACATTCTTCTGGACCACAAGGTTACTCACCCAGTCACTTAAACCCCAAGAAATACACTTGGATTTATCCATAACTATTTTGCCTGCTTAGCAGGGAGTCTGCTGTGGCATTGCACGGCCCAGGTACAGACAATGCAGTATGTGCTGTGCAGTATCAGTAATGACCTGTTTGTTTTGAGACCCTGTTACTACTTCTGTAGGAGTAATGGAAGCGAATCCTAAAGGACATAATGCTATTGAATTTCTCCCCGTATTTTAATCTTTGCATGAGGTTCACCTTGCACCTTGTTTTCCAGCTGTGCTCATACACGGAGGAAAGGCAATAATTCCTCTCTTTTAATGTTTTCCAGGTTATTCAGAACTAATTCTCATGTCAGCAGAAAGCTCAACCATCACAGTTCGTCTCATTCGCTCCTTTGAGCACCGGAATTTCAGACCTGTGGTGTACCATGGAGTTCACTTGGATCAGACAGTAAAGGAGTTCATGACTTTTGTGCTGAAGGGTAAGAGGTGTTTGTTGCAGTCATTCCTCTCAGTCTCGTGTTGCTGTCTCTGCACAAGGAAGTGGAGGGGAGCAAATGAATGGGGATTCTGTGGCTTTGGTAGAGATGACACATTTGTGTTTGTGCTTTCATCCCTTGGATGAAAGGTCTGGAGTTAATCATAGAATCAGAATTTTAGGGATTGGAGTGGACCCTATAGATTGTCTAGTCCCAACCCCCTGCTATGGGCAGGGACACCTCCTTACTAGACCAAGTTGCTCAAGGCTTCATCCAACCTGGCTTTGAACACTGCCAAGGTTGGAGCATCCACTATCTCCCTGGGCAGCCTGTGCCAGTGTCTCACCACCCTCACAGCAAAAAGCTTTTTCCTAATATCTAACCTAAATTTCCCCTCTTTCAATTTGTACCCATTTCCCCTTGTTCTGTCACTGCAGCTCCTAACAAAAAGTCCCTCTCCAGCTTCCCTGTAGCCCCTTCAGATACTGGAACTGCTCTGAGGTCTTCACACAACCTGCTCTTCTCCAGGCTGAACAGCCCCAACTTCCTCAGCTTCTCTTCATAGGGAAGATGATCCAATATTCTTATCAACTTCATGGCCTCCTCTGAACTTGCTCTAACAGTTCCATGTCCTTCTTATGTTGAGGACACCAGAACTGTGTGCAGTATTCCAGGTGGGATCTCATGAGAGCAGAGTAGAGAGGGAGAATCACCTCCTTTGTCCTGTTGCCCACACTCCTTTGGATGCAACCCAGGATTTGGTTAGCTTTTTGGGCTCTTAATTAAAGCTCTTACTAAGAGCTTCCATGGTCACTGTGCCTTGCCTAAATTTGGATAGACTGCTTCCTGTGCCCAAATCCCCACCTTTAGTCCAAAAGAAACAAGGGCATTGCCACATTTGGCTCAGTGCCTCAGGCTCCTTGAGTGATGCTGTCAGGCAGATACTCATAAATTAATAGGAATAAATTAATAGAATTTGGAGAGCCTTTGATCCTAGGGAACTACTCCAATATGTGGAATGTGGGAACACAAGTCTGTTTGCTATTTGTGAGAAGAGAGAATCCTGTAAAATTGTTTCTGACACTGTGAGGTCTCACTGTCCATGTCTCTTTCTGAGTTTCTGTCTCCACCTTGAGCTTTGTGGTGCAGATTCACTCATCAGTGAGCTCTCTGTTTCTGAAGCCTTGTAGAAAGTGACAGTGTGTCCAAAAGTTAATTACCTCAGACAGCCCACGCAGCGACTTAGGGTGTTACCTGAATCTTGCAGGTATATTTCCACACATCTAAATGGAGACATTCAAAGAGTACAGAATGACATAATTTCTTTTTTCATTAGGTCGTCTTAAACAAGTCTTGAACTGTTACAGATGATAACACTTGAGCAACTCCTATGCCATTGGGACTCAGGGCTGCATTGGTTTTTTGGCAACTTCCACTCAGTGATAGGCACGGCAAGATCTTAGCATGCTTTTAGAAAACTACAAGCACTTCAGAACATATGGTACAGCTGCTGTTAGGAAGAAGAAAATAAAAAACAATGCTAAGAAACTTGCTTTTGATGTGTGCTCATTCCACAGAGGGATAGTGCTGTTCCTGGTCAAAAAAATCATGTTCCTTCCTTTACCGTAATCTGTTTGGAAGGTAGAGTTTGAGATAAATTGTTAAACTACTAATGAAATTGTAGTTTCAGCACCCCACAGGTGGCTGAGCCTTCTGAGGCCCTGGCTCAGTCCCTGGGTGTCACTGGGAATACTGGCACCAGGGAGGGTGTCAGTGTTCTTGCAGTTACTTAAGGGCTGTGTCCTGCATGCAGCTAAAGAGTTAATTTTCTACAGTTTGGCTTCCTTTTCGTGGCTGGTTCTCATGCCTGTGTTTACTGAACGACTCGGTTATGAATGACAGTTGTCAGCTGTTTGTATAAGGTAGAGAGAGATGCTGTGCAAACCAGTAAGAGAATATTCCTGGCAGATTTCTGAAGGCTCAGACTCCCGTGATCATATCCTAATTGCACTGACTCACTGTCCTCATGGGTTGTTTTGTTCAGAGGGACTTCATGCTCAAGTGAGGTTAATCAGATAGGGAGTTACTATAGAATCTGAGCCAAAGGTTGTGTTTTAGTATTGGATGTTCAAACAAGTCTCCTGTGTTGCAGATTTATTTTGATGTAAAGGATGTCCAGAATGCATACGAAGCACAATAATGAAAAGTAAAATATTGGAAATAAAGAAAAGAGAACTTTGTTTTAACTTGGTGCTTTTATTTTAATAGATGTGGCTTCAAGAGCAGGACTTCCTCCTCCTTTTAAAAATTACAAGTATGGTAGGTGGTTTTTTGCTTGCTTTAATTGCTGTAAAATGAAGACATAATATTTCATATAATTTAAAAGATAACTGCTGTAGAACACTCATGCTGGTGCCAGTGGCTGCCTGCATTTACAACTCTATCCAGCTCTTGTAGCTGGGCTTATGCCACTGGGAATGTGTCCACAGAACTTGACCATTATTTTGAAGATCTGCACTCATCTTTGAATTACGCTGCATGTGGTATACATTATTTGCTATTTGGTACTGAAGGTTTTTGGTATTAGTTTTTTACTACTTTTGTAAGTGCCTTTAACTCTGTCTTGACCCTAATGAGCAGCTTGTGGTCTCAAACACTTTGAAACTGTAGTTCTCTATGTATTTATGTACTTCTAATGGTGAAGTCAGAAAGGATGGTAAAGCAGGAGCTGAAGGCAGTAAGCAGAAAATGCTTAAGATTTATATAATTTAGTAATTTACACAATATAGGAGAAGCAGGGGAATGTTGCTCAGAGTAGATATGCAAGCTGTTAAGTACAAGCTGGTGCAATGAAATAGCCTGGTGTGAAATTTATTTTGACTTTATCCTCTAATGGAAAACTATGTGTGTATCTCCTTTTTGTGAAGATTGGCATGAACATGTGCAATTCATCTGTTTGGGACAGAGTAAATTTAAAATAGGCTAAATGACTTCCTTTCTTGGAGTTTGTTAACTTGGGTGTCAGTGACATATCTTTTCCTAAACTTGGCAATTCTGAAAGTTCTTTTGGGATTTTGCTGCAAAATGATCCTATGTCTCCCATGTTCTTGGAGTTGCAAAACTCCTTCCTCTACAGTGATTCAAAGAATTGAATGAGGCACCTGCTTGCTAATTGCCTATTAAAAAACAGAAGTCAAGGATTTAATTTTGTGCTCTTGCTGATGGTGAAACAAATAGTGCAAAATTAAACCTGAAAAAGAGTTAAGAATCAAGGCTGATGATGCATCAGCAGCAAGGACTTGAATGTTACTAGTAATTTTAATGTTACTTAAGGTATTAACATCTAGGTAACTCTTAAGTTTGAATTTGAAGGTGCCCTTCATCCCTTCTGTGGTTTGGCTAAATGAGGCAGTTCTGTCTAGAACTGCTGCTAACAATTGTATTCCTGGTGTTGCCTGTCCCTGATGCTAGTTCTTTCATTACTTAGAGATCACTTTGGTTTTTCCCAAGGCTTATGTTGTGGCTGAGTGCCTCATTGTACCTTGGAGGACTGAGCATAACTTTAAAACTTGTTACACCAGTTACTGGGGGCCTACTTGTACCAGGATGGTGCTAGCTGCTTGAAAATTTTCACACAGGAAAATCAAAGCCAATTTCCTCACCTTCCCCTTAGGCTGCCAATCATCCAGGTTCGTGTTTCTGGCATCTCTACTGTCTCTACAGTGTCCTACAGTCTTGCTTGTATTTTTGTGATGAAAGGGCAGTGGAACTTCTGCATGAATAGAATCACAGAGTATTCGGAGTTGGAAGGGACCCATGAGGATCAGCAGGTCCAACTCTTGGCCCTGCACAGGACATTCCCAAGGATCACACCATGTGCCTGAGATCATTGTCCAAGTGTTTCTTGAACTCTGGCAGGCTTGGTGCTGTGCCCACTTCTCTGGGGAGCTGTTCCAGCGCCCAACCAGGAATAGCATCAGTAAGAGTAGATTTTCCCTTCTGCTTTGTTCGGCAGTGCCAGAAATAGTTGGATCTGGCTGTCTCTCACCTTGCCTGTTTGAGCTTCCTTCTCTCCAGAATGCAGCATCACTTTCTTCTTTTACCATCATATATAATGCCATCACACTTTTCCTCTTGGATTGGTGCTCTGACTCACATCTCAAAGTTTATGACTTTCATTTTCTTTTCATTTCTTTGTACACATCATTCTTGTCCTTAGTGTAGAACTCTTCTCAGTCACTCTTGTTATCTTCCTTCCCTGTCTTTGCCATTTTTTCACTGCTGTTGGCAGCCTGGATGCCAACTTGTCCTATAAGCTGCTTCTCAGTTCTTTTCTCCATGAATGTGGAGCAATATGGAAAATGGCTCACAGAATCAGACTTAGAAAGTGATTTCCTATCTCTTGTCCTGAAACACCTATTATCAGAAAACGCAAGATAAAAACTTGGCAGTGATTGAGTGGGACTAAATGGAGGTGAAATAGCAAAGGGTAGTGAGAGGACAGACATAAGACTTAAGCTGGGATGAGAAGAGACTGTAGTTTCATCCCTGTAACAGAGTTAGATAAGCCATTTAAAAGCTCAGATGAAGACATGGCAAACTGCTGTGTGCCAGTGGTGGAGTTGTGAACAAGTAAAAGTGAGACAGTAGTTCAGGGAATGACTGGGGAAAGACTAGAGAACAGAGAATGTGGCAAAGTAGACAGAGAAACTTAAAACTAACAGGCAGAAGATGAGTTGTATTTTCTGTGGCAGAAAGGTTTAATGGTTGCAGTGTATTTTTGATGGGATTGCTTGGTCTTTTTGCAATGCTTCTATGCAATTGCAATATCTGGCAATTGCAACTTAATGTGTTACTTGCTCGCAATACTGCAGTTATTACAGAATGCTGAGGCTATTGTCTCAGTGACCTCTGCAGAGGGAATGCAGAGTAGTTTTTACCTTATGTGTTGTTTTAAATACAGTGTTCTAAACGGGCCAGAGTGGTATGGAAGCAAAATTCTGAGGGGAAATGTGATCTCTGTAATTCTGAACATCTGAGTACTTGCTTTGGGGAGTTTGAAAGTCGTTTTAGCCTATATTTAACTTTATTGCATCCTTCTCTTACCAGACTATTTCAACACATAGTGTTCAATTAATGCACAAAACCAAACTAGAACAGAAGATGAGCAGGCAAGCTGAACTGGTTTTTCTTCTTTGCTGGGAAGGGATCGATGTATTACTCTAAATTTGTTCAGAGTTTGATTTCTGCTTTTTTTTAAGCACTGCATGGACATCTTCTGACTTCTAGTCCCTCTGGATCTTTGCGCTTATCTGGTTGCTTTAGTGACCACATTATTTTCCCCTGTTTTTCCCTTCTGTCAACAAAGCCCTGCCCACGTTCCCAGATGAAAGCAATATATCTTTCTTTTTTTGTATAGCATAATTTCTGAAAGTACTACACTGCACAGACTTATCAGAGATGAAAAATGCTGACGAGGGTATAGCATTAAAAAGACAAGAGGCTGTACATGTTCATGGAAAATGAACTTGCTTAACAAAATTTCTACCGTGGGTGATTTATTCATGAAGGAAAATTTCAAAGAATGATGTGAAGTGGTCAGGTTACTGTATCTTAATCTTTTGCTGCCTATCAGCTTAACTGTAGTAGTCGTAGTAGTGTAGCATAAATGCTGTTTGTCCTGCCCTAACTGCAGGTGTAAAACCTGTTAGGTTAAAACATCCTAAGTGGCATTTAAACTGATGTGTTTTGACTAGCAATTGGGACGGTCATTAGTGAGTTATTGTAATTCACCCAGCAGGCAGAAGCCCAACAGGATTTGGCACCTTAATGTTGCATTGCCTGGGTTAAGGCTGTGGCTGCAGGACTGGGAGATTAAGATGCTTTCTCCTCTTTCGGGTTGAATACACAAAGTTGTTCATAACAAAAGATTTTGAAGCATCCCCCTTTGTTTGTCTGTCTTTCCCCAAGTACAGCTTTGTGTTATCTGCTTATTAAGCCTTTTTTAAGGAAAACATTGTATTTTCTTTCAGATACAATGAAGATTATTCACCAAGCACACAAATCTAAGGTAAGCTTATTAGCTGTGTTCTTCCCCTTCATGCTTTAGTGCAGGCAGATCTCTGCACTGTCAAACAAGACTGGGGCAGAGGCAATCAGTAAATTCTTATTCTTATCTGTGTATTCTGGTTCTCTGATTTGTAGACTGGTGAACTTGTAGTGAGTTTGGAAGATGATGACAAACTGATTTTGAAAGAAGACAGTACACTGAAAGCAGCTGGAGTAGGTAGGAGTACATTTGTATTGACTGAAGGTGCTGCTCATTGTGGTTGCATAAAACTGATAAGTGGCTGATTATGTTTGGATAGGCTGCTGAAAAGTAAATGTTATTCCTGATGCTCTTTACACGACTTGGTAATTATTCAGGGAAGAATTATTCAAATCATTGGTCTGAGGGCAGCAGGTATCTGCACTCCAAATGTTCAGAATGCAAATTGTGATTTTTAGAGGGTATGCTTATAATTCTGCTGAGAGTAATTTTAAATGATTGACAGATAGGTTATTAGTACCGTGTCTGCTTAGTCTTATCAGTAACATTTAAACTGATGTTTTGGTTAGAAATGTAAGTAGTAGAACAGGCATGGAATAATGAAATAAGATTAGATTTGTTTAATGTGCAGCATACAGTGCCTGATAGCCAAATTGCTCAGGAAAGCTTGAGCAGTATCATTTAGAGAATGTGCTGCACATAGCAAAGAGTTGGAACTTGACCTGATTTCTCACATTTTGACAGGAGACTACATATAGGGCATGTCTTTTGGTAATAATGTAAAGAAATGTCTGTCATGATAAAATTGATGGTCCCTGGATGTCCTTTGGGCTTCTCATGAACGTGGCTGAATGACTTTGTGGCAGCTTAAGGGATGGAGTTGCATTCCACCTTGGTGTGGACGTTTGCTCAGTTGAATGTGATTTGCCTGAATGCAGCACTTAGCTGCCTGTGCTCAAAGTGCAGGGGCTTCACCGAGGATGCTCCCTCTTGTTCCTGGTTGCTCCCCAGCTACTGAATGGGATTTCTTTCTCATAGGTTTCTTAGCTCTTTTGTTTCCTGCCATTTACTTTCTGGTTTTAAGTGACTTGGGATGTCTCTTCCATGTTTTTCTCTGGGGTGAACAGCAACTGGTCTCAGTATACCTTTCCTAAAGGTTTTTGGGTGTTCCAATAACATGAATCATAGTTATTATCTGGCTGCTTTTACTAAACCAGCTCTTTTAATCTGTAGGGGAAAAAGAAAAGGATTACCTGCACTCAAGCCTTATAGATTTGTAATTTAGTTAGCAGAAGATTCATTTAAGCATGATTTTTATCTACTAAGGCATAAGAGGCAATGCAGTTCAGCAAAGGGAATGATGAGAGTGCCAAATGTTGAATTAGAAACACTGTCAGAGCTGTCTTCTTTCAAAAAGATACTGATAAATATTTGTCTGTATTATCCAGCTTTGAAACTGAGTTTGTAGCTACAGCAGTGAAAAGTTGGATGTGGTCTCAAAAAAGGTGTCAAAACATCAGACTAAATGTTACAGTGAAAGAAAATAAGAATAGAGCAGCCTGTTCTGTGTCCTTGTGCAAAGGGAGGGGTGGTTTGTTCAGCATAGAAAATTATTTAAAACTGCTTTTTTTTTTTTTTTCCAGAATAACCAACAGCAGATAGTGGCTAGTGTATAGAGGATATTCGTGTAGAAGAGGAAGTCCCTTTCTTTGGAGCATGCATTTTGAATTTTGATATGTTCCAGCCTATCTTGGTGTGAAAATTAGCTAAGTTAGGAGTGGAGTCTTTGTAGTAAAATCTCGAAGATTTTACTTTTCAACAGGAAGCAGAAAAGAGTAAAGAAAGGAAGTAAAGTATGACAACATACACCACTGGTCCTCTTTGTGTATTGTTTCTTAAATCCATAAAAAGATTTGAAATCTCCTATTGAGATATTACATTTTGCAACATCTAGTTTGGACAAGATTTCCTAGAATAAAACAGAGAATCTCCATGAGAAAACCTGGGAAATTCTGAAACATGCAGAACGTTTTTTCTAAGCTGCAGCTAATTGCCCTTGGCACTACACAGGGTTGGGCTGGAGAGTTATAAATTATGAGGACATTAGATAAGTATCCTCAGGAAAGCCTCTGTGGTAGTGATTATTATTACAGTTATTATGTAGTCAGCAAAGTTAATGCTTGCCTTTTTTTTTTTTAAGCAGGCTGTATGTTAATAAAGTGTTCAATATTCATTGCAAACAGTCTTGTCTGTTTTCTAGTTGAGATTCTAAAATCCCTTCTGCTCTTTTTTCCCCTCCTTTACAAGACAGGCAGACTTCATTAACTTAAGGTTTAATTTAAAAAACGAATGTGGAACTTATTGGCTCAGCACCTTGAATTCCATGTTTAATAATTGTGAAGGCTTTCCATCAGATTTGTCTCTGTTCTGAATTAGTAATGTTGCTGACTTATTGTTTTAGAAGAGGAAGTCCTTGACCTACTGGGTTGAAAGAATTGTGACTGCTCTGAACCTTTGTGGGTCCTTTAGCTCTGCCATATCCCCTGTGAATAATTAGAGGTATTTGAAGGTATTGCTGGAGAAGCCAATTTGTGTCTTTCACTTTGCATATTGTTGAAGCCTCATGAATTAATCATCAGCAGGGCAAAAAATTAACTTCTTCAGACACATATTTTGATGGGTCATGAGGGAGAATGTAAAGTGATCTGTAAAATATTCTACTGATCCTCTAAGTATTAAATTATTATACCTACAGGCTAATTTAATGAAAAAAAATAGTTTCTTTTCCTCTTTGCTAACAGAAAAATGCACAGAAAAGATAATATCATGTTTTATTATTTTCCTAGCACTTGAAGGTGTTAGAAATGCAATCACTTAATTTGCTGGATGCTTATACAAACAGTTCTGCAGGCTGTGTTAAACTAATCTTGAGGGGTCTTGTGCACATATTTACTTCTCTGTGTTCGTGTTCTTGGTGTTTTTGTTTGTTTGGTTTTTAACAAGGTTAAATAACATCTTTAATACTGGAATCTTCTTTGCAAAAATACGCGGAGGAAAAAACCCAAACTCGGCGGTGATTTATAATTGCCTTTGACCAAAAAAGTTGCAAATTGTCTTCTAAGAGCCTAAGTAGGTGGCTGCTGTTGGGTGGTTCATTTACTGGGGTGCTAAATATTTAATTTTTCATTCGTTCCAGCAAATGAGACGGAATTAGCATTCTTCT
This sequence comes from Acanthisitta chloris, assembly GCF_000695815.1. Lineage (NCBI taxonomy): Eukaryota > Metazoa > Chordata > Aves > Passeriformes > Acanthisittidae > Acanthisitta > Acanthisitta chloris. Next base: position 30,972 of record NW_008681867.1, on the reverse strand, counting down.
GTGAGGAAGATTACAGAAACTACAGAGCTAATCCTGTTTCGGCCTGGTGAAGATCCCAAGAGACTGTTTTGTTTTCCCATACCTGTTGTAAATTTTCCTTATTCTGCTTAATGAGGATTTTTCTGAACGATCAATAAATCCTGGAGGATTGCTTTGCAAACAGTGCAGTTCCCTTCCTTTAGAGATTAATTTCTGTGCGTGTGCTAAGGCTGACGGAAGGAAAGCTGGGGGACATAAATGACTTCTTTTCTTTCTCATGCTTCTCTTCCCTTTGCTTGCCTCTTGCACGGCAGGCAGTGCCATCTCTGACCTGTGACAACGTTCTGGGTGTGATCCTGCAGGAGGCACTGGCTGCATGTGGAGATTGTACAATGCACAGTGAGATCCCATCACAGTACTAACTTCTAATGAAAATGAAGAGAAACTTGCTTCAAACGGAACGAAACGTTTCATGACCAAATCACTGGGTATTTTAAACTGCTTGAGAAGAGAATCTCTCTGTTTCAAGTCATAGCTTTACTTCTCTCATCTTATGTTTGGCCTCTTTTGTTTAAATAGTACAGGCTGGCAAGTGTTTCATGCTTTTCGCTGGTGAATGCTTTCCATTATCCTCTCTTCCAGCCCTCTTTAGCATGCTGAAAGGGACAAATGACTGTTGGGAGGCTTTTGTGTTCAAGGACCAGCTAGTTTCTAGCTTTACTTCATGGAGACACCTTCATTTAAGAGGTAACAACTCGAGTTCTGCCACGACATCAGTGAGCCTAAGTAGGAATTGGGCATTTTTCCAAATGGAGTGAAAGCTCCTGTTTTCAGTTTTAAGAATAAAACCTGAATGATTGCATTTTTGCAAGGGGAGGCCCAGTCTGTGAGCCACATGTCTTCAAGACTGGAATTGATTCCTTCCTGCTTTCCATGAGCCAAATGCTCCGTTGCTGTGTGTTTGTCCTTGGTAATTCCAGGCTTTCCTACTACATGAACCAAATCGACACTAATAGGAAACAATCATGCATGCAATAAAGTACCTTTAGTTCAATACTACTTGTGAAGTGCTTTTTAGGGGGTACCAAGTCAGGAAACTCTGCCTTTATGCCTCTCCTCATTGCCTTAGCTGGCTCTTTGGGCATAGGCTCTGCTAAATCAAATGAGACCTCATGTGCAATTGCTTTAGACCTACACATCTACCCTGCATCTCTGGGTGAGAGCTGACAACACGATTTCCACAAGAGACTTTCCAGAGAAGTAAATTTGCCATTTCCTAGAGCTTTGATTATTTTTTTTTTCATTGACGTGATATGGAAGCAGATGTGTTACTTCCAAAGTATCTAAATAAAATTCCTCTTTACTTTAGATGTAGGGCCAAAGAACCCTCTATGTGTTGTTCTTATCTCATTTTCTTCATCCCTCCTGACAGCTCTCTGGTTTGGGTTGTTTTGGGAGCTGGTGTTACTCACCAACAGCTTTGCTTCAGAGTTTTATTCTCTTGTGGAACTACTCTACCACTTTTCCAATGGTGAGTAAAAGGGTGATTATATCTTTATCAGGTAAGGAGGAGTCCTGTGTCACTGTAGTCACCTGTGTTCTCTTGGGATTTAGATGCTGTTATGCATAGCCTGATGAATTTATGAGGAGAATTTACCTCTTGCCTCCTCTTCTGTCCAGACTGTCTCTGTTGCTGGTACCTGCTTCCCAAACATGGATCCACATCTCAGCTACCTTCTTAAACCGACTCATGTTTGCAGATTAATCTGGCTAAGTTTGTCCTCATCTTCTCAGACAATTTAAGCTAATGCATTGCACTTCAGACTATACCAGCTTTGTTCAGCCAAATTTGCAATAGTGAAGGTAGCTCTGTAAGTCTGGAGAGATCAGTGTCTCAGCCTGGCCTGCCAAGGCACATAGATGATGTCTGTCAGCACACTCAGGCTCTCAGACTGAGCAAACACTGCCATTCTTTTCTTCCTGTTCTGGGGATTTGAGTTTGGTCTCCAGCCCTTTCAGGCAGATTTGAATTGGTTTTGTGATCCCTTTTCTCTAAGGCATTTGTGTTTGAAAGAGTCACCACATTTTAACAACTGTCCTTTCTGGGCTTGTACAGTTCCAAACTCAGTGCCACATCAAGTGTGGCACAGTGGCAGAGCAATTCTACAGCATCAGTGAGAAAAAATGTAAATGTTCTAGTGCAAATATCCCAGAATGATGTGCCTGGCACTCCAGATTAGCTTCTTTTTCCAAGGGAAGAGTTAAACTACTGCTTTGTGAGCTCAGTTCGCTCTGGCAATGGCACTTCATTGGCTTCTTTCTGCAGCAGCACAGTAGAGCCTTTTGTGACCCTCTCAATGGCCATACTTGTAAACTGGTTTCTTCCTGAAGTGTTTTTCTACTGTGTTGTTGTGGGGTTTATTTTTAATTGGACCCTTAATAATTATTCTTTCAAGTAAAGCCCACAAATAATAACTGAGAACATGTTAAGATAGATGCTGTACCAACAGTTTTTGGTGGGATATGGAATAGTCTTGTGTCAAAATAGGTTTGATTCCAGCATTGCTGAGTGCTGAATGAAATCAGTGAACACTGGCTAATAAATTAGTTAAGACTGAGATGTCTTTGCCTATGTTGTTATGAAATCCTCTTTGTATTGAAGGAAATCACAGAGTTGGTACTGTGGTTTGTTATCCTGGCAGATCATTGGTTTACAATTGCTTTTAATCAGAGGTGTAAGTCATACAGCTTCGCTAGTGTTAGACATCATGGGGTTAACCACGATTCATCTTACAGTGTGATGTTGTCGGAGCCTTTCACCATGGTTTTTTAAACAAAAAGAACAATATCCAGAGAGGATGCTGAAATAGGATGCAATTTCTCCTGCGTTATAGCACTGTAGCAGGGCAGTGTGTGGGGCTTGGTTGTTTCCTGCAGAAAAAAAATGACTTCAGAGGGACTGGAGTTTCGTTGAGGAGGTGTGAAAGAATAGCTACAAAAGAAGAAGAGAGGAAATTATGAAAGAAATTATCATGAAGAGGAAGAAGAGGTAACAGTGTAACTGAATAAACATGCAAAATCTGAATTGTGCAACACTCTTGGTGCAAAGATATCAGAGAAGTACTGCTTTTTATAGCATGAAAAGTATAAAACCAGTGCTTTTGAATAATTTTTGGAACTAAGCTCATGAACTGCTGGAATAGGCATCTTGTTTTTTCTGGCTTTGTCACATTATACTTTCTGCATCCAACAGTTTTATTTACATTTCTGCCCAGAGGTAGTTAAGTTGCCTCCTGAAGAAGCTACAGTTAAGAAAACTGCTGACATGGACAGCTGAGTTAAATGTTAACAGTTACCAATGGCGTAAAGGAGTCTGCAACAATCTGATCTGCACCACCAGTTGGGGAACTGCTTTATCTGATGTAAAAAATGAGCTTGCAAGTAGCAGTGCAAGAGTGACCACAGCCATGCCAGGACTTCCATGGGTCCTGTCCTTGGAAGCTAAGAGCCACAGAGATCCTGAGTGTCCAGAGATGCTGAATGAAAAACCAGGACGAGTGATAGTCACTCCTGGTCCCCTGTGACTGAGAGGATCCTGGATTCAGAGCATGGCAGATGGCTGGAGGCATTACAAATGCCTAAGGCAAGTGTACACTTTGCGTATTGAACAGTTTGGACTGAGCTCAGCCTTCCTGGTTGGCATCCAATCCTCCTTCCATTGCTTCCTTTTCATAGTACTAGGCACACATTTGCAAATGATTAATGAGTCCAGAAACGATGCCCAGTAGACAACTTTGCTACTTTTCTTTTTGTCAGGACACTGACTTTCCTCTACTCCCTATTTCCCACTGAGTTAGAGAAACAGACACACCTTTGCATGTTACCCCAACCACTTCCCTTTGCTTCTTGCTGCCACCTCTGCTGATTTGCACTGCTTTAAGGGTTAGGTTTGCATCTCCTCTGATATGCAATAGCAGCATCTCCTCAGGGAGTTAATGTACTTTTTTTTGCTATTTATTCATGCAGAAATATGCTGTGAAATAAAGACCTTTTCTACACTGTCACTCGTAGTGCACAACAAAGGATCCTTTCTTGCTTTGTAGGAGGACTTGCATAGGACAGCACTGTCCAGTGCTCAGTGGAAACAAAAATGTTTTTATCATCATGCTTTGTATCTTGGAAGGAAACTAAGAAATTATATTACGAATGAAAAAAAAAACCCAAAAGAAAAGCAGTGAAAAGCCAAGGTCTCTTGCCATGAACTGTCTCTGCCTGCAGAGAGAGCCACCAGATGTCAGCACAGCCTGTTCTTTCCTTCTCCAGAGCCTCTGTAAGCCAAGAAATATGTAATGTTTAGGAAAAGTGCTTATCTGTGAATTGGTTTAGCCTGTGAAGTCTGTGCTATGTTTCTGGTGGTGAAAGCTGAATCTTTCCTTGCAGAAAGTATTTCTTTTTATATTGAAATCAAACAGCGGCAAATTGAACTGGTATCAGTGCTTAAATTCCTCTTGTTGGAGAGCATCCTTTGTGGAGCCAGTTCCCAGCGTGTCTAAATCTTTGCATGCTGCGAGGAGGCATTTGCAGAACATTCACTTGAAGAATTGTCTGGAAAAGATCAGTGTTAATTTGCTGAGGTTTTGTAAAGTAGATTTTAAGTATGCCTATTTTTCTTTTTAAACACAAGGAAAACCATCTGGAACAGACACATGCAAAGCAGAGCAAAACATCCTCAGCCACAGAGCTTAAACACACAACAAATGCATCCTCCATGCTTCTGACCTTAAGCTCCTGCTATTTCTTCCTTGTAGTGCAAGGGCTAAGGAGAAGCTGGAACTGTGTTCTCTGGGCCATGTTTCCTGAGCTGTGATGAGCTGTGGTGGGATGTGAGTTTCAGAGCCCAAACCCAAGCACTGTGCACAGTTTTATGCTGTCAGTGATTGAAGCATGCATAGATGTTGCCTGGTTAAAAGGGTAAATTTGAATTTTTGTACAGGGACAAGGTGTTACAGAGCTTTCAGCTGAGATTCCTGTCACTTTTCTTGCAGCAGCTTGCATATGCCAGGGGGATATTGAAGAAAGGGAAGTTAAAGTGGCAGGTACAGCCTGGGTGCTGTAAATTATTCCTTCCTTCTGTTTTGGGCTGCTGCTTTAGTTCCTTTCTTCTAGCCTCATTGCACTAGTGTCATGCTAGGGGTTTACCACAGCTTGCTGAATATGGGAACTGCTTATTGATTCCCAACTATCAGTATAACCCTCAAACACTGTTCACACTCTGGAGGTGATGATGAGAGGTTGCAGCTGTGCAGTCTTGTGCTGTCTGCATGGGAAGACTGTGGTGTGCATAGGTGCAGCCAGCACGGTGTGAGGTTGTTTGGGAGGTGTTATTCTTGCTTCTCTTGCTTCTGCACAGCACCCAGTTCTGCTTTGCTGGGGACCAGGACCTTGCATGCATGGCAGATAGCTGAGAGGAGAGGTGAGTCTTTGGGCTGGTGGTGCAGTGGGTAAGAGGATGGGACTCAGAGCTTTCATCTTCCTACAGATATGACATTTTTTTATCAGATATTGATTGTGCCTTTTGTTTGCTAGCATCCTGTCTCTCTGATGGCAATAGATTTGTTCCTTCGTAGTGGGAGAGAAGCAGCCAGCCAGAAGAGTAGGAGTTTCAGTTGGCAGTGAATACATAAAAGAGCTCAGTAGGACAGATTAATATAAGAATTTACCGTAGTATGTCCATTCTTGCTCTCTGGGAGGTGATTTATTGTTGTCTACCAGGAATGGCACCAAGTACTGTAAGAACTGCCCCTGTCTGCTCTCATACCACATCCTGGGAAGGTTTAATTCTGCTTTCTAACCTGGAGCCCATGGAATACATTCTTTAAGGACAGTTTGGGAAGGCCTTTTCTTCAGTGAACTCTGATTTTTAAAATGGAAGGTGTGGTACTGGTCTCTTTTTAGCACTACTTCGAAGTAACATCTTTGGCTTTATGCCTGTATTTGGATATCAGCCTCTTCCTCCAAGTTACAAGTGACAGGACAAGAGGAAATGTCCTCAAGTTGTGCCAGAGGAGATTTAGATTGGATATTAGGAAAAATTTCTTCACCTTCTTTCTTCTTCTTTCAGAATTCCTTCAAGGGCTGTCAAGCACTGGAACAGGCTGCCTGGGGAAGGGGGGGAGTCACCAACCCTGGGGATACTTAAAAGATGTGTAGATGTGACACTTAGGGACTTGGTTTAGTGGTGGCCTTGGCAGTGCTGAGTTAATGGTTGGACTCAATGATCTTAAAGGGTTTTTTTAACCTAAACAATTCTATGATTGTGTGTCCATCTAACTGGAGGGCATCTGTTTTAGTGTCAAAGCAGCAATCTAGCAATGAAAGCCTTGTGTCCTAGCAGTTGCTATCACGGGCAGTCCTTCACACCCTGCCCCATCCCTCCCAAAGCAAATAAAACTGGTTTTCCAAACACAGACTTGAATCGTGCACAGTAACTTTGTTTTCTAGAGTACCGAATGAGACAGCTACTTAAAAGCAGACCTCTCTCATTAAGCCAGCAGGCTGGCATGCAGCAGCTGAAGGTAGCTAATTGCAGATCAGATATGGGAAACAGATAACAAGAGTAACTAACCAGCTGAACAGCAGCTGTAGTGGATCCTCCAGCGCTGAGGTTTCTAAATCTAAAGCAGATTATCTTTCTAGGAGGACTACAGTAGTGCCACTTTAAGTCCTTGAAAGGTTTCAGTAATACTGTGGCTTGTAAGAGTGATCCTCCTGGCTGGCCACACACAGTGCTTATTTTTAGTCTTTGATTATGAATGTCCTGCACATGCTCTGCTAACAAGAACTGTCTCTCATCACAGATGCTATCTTCCTGCTGTATATTGTATGTGCAGCTTCCAAATGAGTGTGGTTCTCACTTGCACTAAAAAACCTCCTGCAGAAATTCTGCAAAACTGATGCTACTTATTAAGGCACAATAAACAGATCAAAGAAAACTGTCCTAGTGTAACAAATCTCGTTCCTCAAACCTGAGGCACAGTTTGCAAATCCTGCTGGCTCAGTGCGTGAAATTTAGAGCTCAAGGATAACAACAGATTTTGTTGCTGATTGTAGCTGTGCTGTCCATCTTGGAGAAACTGGAGGAAATATATTGCATAGAGATGCTGAAGCAAGTGATTCCCCCTAAAGATTTAACTGTAGTTTGATATATCACTTCGTAAGTAAATCCCTGAAGAGCAAGAAACCAATTGCAGTGTTAAAAGCCTTGCATTATAAAACTCAAGGAGTGAGAGAACTGTACCTGCAGAGGTTAATCTTCAGCACAGGAATTTAAATGAACTCATTAAAATCAACTTACAAATTAGCTCATTAAAATGCAACGCTGCAGATCCAGAAGTTGGTTGATCTGGCATGCCACTTCTATGAAGAAGTGACTTAAGAAGCAGAGAACAACTTGATGGTATTAAAACTCCATCCTTTGCAGTCCCACAGACCCTCATGTGGAACTCCTCCTTCCTCAAACTCTGTATCAACACCACTTTTTATTTAGTGAATTAAGCTTGTCTGATCCTGTGCTACAAGTGCTGTGTAGTCTCAGTAGCTCTTGTAATGAAATGTATGTCTGCACACACTTGTGCCCTCCCACATGCATAGGAACTCTGTAATTGAACCCTGGCACCATGGATCACAGCAATGATCAGTTTATTACCTTGATAATGAGACTCTATCAGCTGCTGGCTGTAGTGGGTTTGATTTTCTAGTGGTTAAATTGTAGATAATCACACTACTCCACTATTGCCATTAAAGTAATGGCATTGTTTAGGGGGAGGAGGGGAAAAAAGACTCAAACAAGTGCTGATACAATTGTGTAGACCTGTTCAGAATATCTTTATATAACTACAGATGCCAATAATTAAAATAGCCTTACTCTTACAGCTTTCATTTGGTTCTTACATATCCCAGAGGCACATAGTAGGCAGTACAGAAAATAAAAATACAAAGAATTTACATTCCAGCTATATATTCTGCAATAAGATATATATGTGTTTGTGTACATATATACAGAGAGAGAAGGAGAGAAAAACTTCAAGTACAAAACCAGTTAATTGGTAAATTTTAAGCTAACCTCACTGAATGCCCCATCCACAAAAAAAAATGCTTAGAGAAAGGTAATTGAAGAGTTCCTCAATCTACTTTTCAGTGTTCCAGAAGCAGAAGATATTACTCAAACTGTTGTGTCAAAGGTTTTAAGGACCAGACACAGTGTGGGAAATGCTGCTTTGCATTTCTAGGGATTGTTTTTGGTCTTTAAAAGGGATGGTGGCTGGCTGGCCAGTGTTGGCACAGGCATTACCTGGAGACACTTGACCAGCCCTTTTTTAGCTGCTGTAGAGCTGCAGTAGCTGTGGGGATTTTGAGCTGGATTGTCTGTCCCTTTGGGCCTGTGTCCATCTGAGAAGCACCACCCTGACTCACTGACTCTGCTCAGGAAATCTGTCCCTTTGCCAGGGGAAAGGGTATGTGGGCATGAAAGCCATGTAAACAAAGCAAGGGTGCAAACTTTCCTTCTGCTGGGCAGAAAGGGGAGTCTTTAACCTTGCAGCGACTCACAATAAAACCACACCTTTTCCCTTGAAGACAAAGCCTGCAGGCCTGTGTAATGTTCTTTCCCTGACTCCTAATCCTTTTTTTCTCCCGTCAGGCAGTAGTCTTGCCTAACCTAAAGATAAGAAAATAAGCTTAGGTGGGAAAAAAATGGCATTGAAATACACTGTTGTAACTAGAAGGGGTATAAACTGGTGCTTTTACTTTGCCTTTGCTTGATGATGAAACGGAAAAGAAGACTAAAAAATGAAACTTGCTGAATCCAGCTTTCCCTCAAGGATGAGTTAGAGTGGGTAGAATTATACTCAGGTGAAACTGCCTCAAATCCATATGGCAACTTAACCTATTACCTGATCATAAATAGTGTAATCAGTCTGTTTGGTGAGTGATTGAGTCAGGTGCTGATCTGGGTTAGGTTCTGGAGGTGGATGGAGAAACCTAATAACCACATCTTGCTAAAGGGGACAGTGGGGAAGAATGAATGATACCTCCCCATGTTGCCAAAAACCCTACAAAAGATCACCTGATTATGAAATCTAGGCATTTCTTCATGGCAGTTTCTTACTATTCAGTACAAGGAAGTAGCATTTTGGAGACTTTTCTGTAAGTCTTAGGCAAGAACTGAAATCCCTCAATAACATCACTAGCCACAAAAGCAATATTTGGAGAATATTACTCACTGTAGTTACTGAAGGCTAAACAGGGAGTTCTTAGGATTCTCTGTCTGTGCAGAACTCATCCAGGTTACAGAAACAATGTTAGCTTTTAGAAGGGCTTATGTGCCCTGAAGTTGGTAATTCCCCCATCTTTATATTAACTGGTATAGTAGCAACACTTTCGTGTCCCACCAACCTCATTTGATGCTGACAGCTGTTGTTTCTCAAGGCAATACTAAACACTGTCTTTTACTTAAGTATCGGAAAATGAAGGTATTCCAGGCATGTCCTTGTCCCTGACCTTACTGAGGTAGTCTTCTAGTGTCATCCCGATTGCTTGATTTAAATGAGCTTTTGTGAATGGTTGTCCATTCACTGTTTGGTGATTTGGCTGTCCAAAACCTAAAGAATTATTCTGATAAAGAGCAAGAGCTCAAAGGGATAGAAAGCAACAGGTGGAACATGAAATTAGGACAGAAATCTTCTGTGCTCTGTACCTTGTCCACAGCAGGTGTGAAGTCAGAATAGCATTTGATACCTGTTTTGTGATCTAGCAAGTGACTTTTTAAGGTGCAAGGCAATGAAGAACTGTGCCCAAAATGTACAACTGCTGTATTTTCATGTTGTGATCAAGATTTCCTGATCCCTTTTCAAGACTGTTCAAAGATCTTATTACTGCTAGGGAAACCATTAGGTTTGGAGCTGCTGTTTCGTTAGCTTAAATGGGCATGTTCAGGTGACAGCGATTTCTAAAAGCTTCAACCTATTATTTGATGTAAGGCCAGCTGGAAGGCCTTGCTTTTCTCCATGTAGTTTTGTGAAGCAGCAGGTCTTTCCAGTAATTATCTTTGCTCTATTTCCATCCAATACTGCTTGCAACTTTGGCTTAGCAAAACAGAGAACATGCAGCAGTAGCTGTCATCTCTGAGCCAGCAGTGCAGACCAGATGTCTGGTGTTAGGGAAATCTCTCTCTTCAAAAGCTTTTCTACTGCTGGAAAAGGTGCCTTATTTCAGCAGCTTATAAACATGCATCAGGCACAGCTTCCAGGAGCAGAAGTGCTGTCTGTGTTTGAGAGAGCAGGGACACTGGGCTTGCTGTCAGCTTTGGATGGTCTCAGTAAAATCCGCAGTCACTAATAACATGGGTATTGCTGTTCGTACTTGTCCATAGAGTTCACTGAGGAGAACAGAACCAGAGGCAACCTCACTGCCTTGATTGATCCAGACACTCAAGAGGCAGGATATCTTTGCTGTCATAGACCCCAGAAAATCTGTGCAACTTCATATTAAAAAAAACCCCCAAAGCATTGAAATTTATGAGAGCAGCTAGGGAAGCAACCGGGAATTCCTGGTTTGGGGAGCTGCCAGCCAGCCCCTCAAGTGACTGATCTGACTAACAGACTCCATCAGTTTCCCATGAATATTAGTGCTGCTAGCTCAGCTTTCACAGTCATTTTTTTAAGGCAATAATTGTCCTAACAAATCAGCAATATAATTTAACTACGACTGTCTAAACTAGTTTCATGGTCATCCATTTTCTAAAGTTACCAAATTTTATTTTTTATCCACAATACAATTATACCAAAACATACATATATTTAAGAAAAAGAAACACCTGTATAGAAATGTTGATAGTGCTTTGAAATCCTGTGTCACAGCTGGGGCTCTGTTAGACATTGCTGGAGGTCTCCCAGCTTGAATACTCCCCAGTGGCACTGGGAAGAACAAACTTGACGTATCTCCCCTTCTCCCAGCCCCTCCTGATCCGTGTGAGTCTGTGCTGGATGCAGGGCAAACTGAAGATGACTTTTGCTATGATCACAGTACATGGGACGAGCAGTGTGAGGGTGTAGGTTGGAGGCAGATAGAATTTGTACTGGTTCTCATCGAAGGCCCTCGACCATCCATACGTGAGTGTGTGCAGAGTGCTGATTACCAGGGCAACAAATCCAAGGGTGGACTAAAAGGAAGAGAAACACATGCCAGTTAGCAGAGGACCTCATGCCTGGCTATTATCTTATATTTTTTACAGTAATTTGGAAGAGAAAGCAATGAGTATTCCTGTGTTTCTTGTACAGAATAAAGCATGAGTGGAAACCTTTCCTGGGTACCGTGCCAGACTGCATCTTTCTTTTTCTGATCAG
>NW_008681867.1:17748-19422 GCF_000695815.1 Acanthisitta chloris | reverse complement strand
TGCTGGCCTGTGGCTGGCAAGAGGCTGCTGACTAGCAGGATGAAGCATCAGTGTCCTGGCTCTGGACCCACAGCTGGCACCATCAGAAGTTGGTGAAGCTGTAGCTTCTCATCAGGTAACTGGAGTCATGTACAGGAAAATGAGGTTGTGGGGACACAAGTACTCTCTGTCCTAGAGATCTGTGTTAGTTCCTGAGTCAGACCATCAGGATTGTTTGACTAAGCTCTTGAAATGGGTTGTCAAGAGCCCTTTATCCACTCAGGGAGGCAGCAAGAACCCAGTCCCTGTGGTACAGACAAGAACTTCCCCCAATTTCATGCTCCCAAGCACCCACAGAGACAACATCTCTCCAGAATATTTCCAGCTCCCTCGGAGGGTTGCTCTCAAAGAGATGTTTTAAACTGTGTTTCCCTCACTGGTGGCTTGCTGCCAGCATCAGAGGTGGTGGCTCCCAAGCTTGGCAGCTCCTGCTGGCACTCAGCAGCAGCCAGGCACTCATTCCCAGAGGCATCTCTTTGCTGCTGTATTTTCAGAGAAAAGCTCAGGTGTAGCATATTGCTCTGCTGCCCTACTTTGAATGTTTGGTCCCAGCCTGCGATTACAACCAAATTTCAAGATGCCTAGACAGGGAAAATTTTGCTGCTGATGTCCCTAACTTAGGGAAGGAAGCCTTTACAAGTCAAAGTATCTGTCTTCATGCAGCTAGTTGGAGATCAGTAAGAAACACAATACTCCTGAAGGTATGTCTAGGAAAGAGGACACAGCAGAGAAACAAGGGACCAGGGCAAAATGGGAGGAAGAACTCACCATTTTCTTTTGAAAAAACAGTCTAATCTGGAAAACTACTCAATTCAAACCTTCCCTCCCTATTTTTGATTGCTGGCAAACAATTTAAAAACCAAGACAACTTTTAAAAATGTTCCATGTTGTTACCAAAAATCTAGCCCATGACTTCTCTAAACTTCATAGCTAGTGATTTAGGCAGCTGAGAGGACTGGGCAGGGGACAGAAAGAGAGCTCTAAAATGTGCTACCAGATCTAGGTACTTCTCTTTTACAACATCTATCAGGCAGTCATGTGGGTGTCACTGAGTCCTGCCAAGATTTCACCCATATTGCACTTGCCAAGGCAGGGAACTCTTCTCTGTGTTACAGCTCAGCATGACTCAAGGTCAGGAGTCAGGAACAGACCTGTGAGCCTCAGTCCTGTGTGCATCCCCACACCCATCCTTTCTTTCTGGGACAGATGTCCTTACCAGAAGCCATGTCCAAGTCCTAAACCAAAGTGGTAACAATCAGCAAACCCAAACAGGGTCAAGACTAGCTGCACTTGGAAAATTAAGGAGTTTGCTGCAATATGCCATGGTCGCAGTTAGACCTAACAGCAGGACCTGACCCACAGATCATCCACTATTTATTGGTTGACCTTCTCTCCAACAGGCAAAAAAAATCCTTGGGTGGCAAAAGGTTGGAAGTACCAGCTTGGGACTCATCTGGCAGAGCAGAGATGTAATGCAGGGCAGTGGGAAAGGAGACAGAGTGAAGTCCAGGGGCAGCAGATGCTTTCTGCCCTGGGCAGAGGGAGCATTCAGAGTCAGCCTGAGGAGAGCTCTGTGCATGGCAGAGATGTCAGAGCTGAAGATAATCAGTTTGTTCCTCTACAGCTTTTATTTCA
>NW_008681867.1:17346-17718 GCF_000695815.1 Acanthisitta chloris | reverse complement strand
TTAGTAGGACAAAAGGTGACAAACCATGACAGGCTCTCCGTGACCCACCTTTGTCTGTGGATGGCAGTGCACATGAAACTAAAAAGCTAATTGGCAAAAAACACATGGCTAAGCCACTGGTGGGTGGAAACAGCACTGGCAGCTCCTTAGACAGCAGCAATGGGCTGATCTGCTTGTAACACAAGTGAGGGGATGACTGGGGAGAGCAGGGGGTGCTGTGGGGAGTCCCAGTGCTGATGCTGGCTGAAGGAGCTGTGGTGCAGAGCCCCATGGCTGTACCCACCAGACAGGCTGACAGCTGGCTACAGGTTGGACTGTAAGTGCATGAAAAACAAAAGCTTTGCTGATTGCAGTACATGCAGCTCAACATTC
>NW_008681867.1:9288-17320 GCF_000695815.1 Acanthisitta chloris | reverse complement strand
CCATGGGGCTGATGTGCCAATGTGCCCTGATACCACATGGAATTTTGAAGTTCTGCTTTTGTTTATTCTCTCAATGCAGTTTCTGACTCTGAAACCTTTTTGGTATTTTTCTTTTAAACAGAGGCAAAGGTTTATTTTTCACTGTCACAGCATGGGGAATGTGGGGCCACCACCCATGTAGGGTGTTAAAGCCCTCTGAAAGATGCTGTATGAAAATGGTGTCTGCCTAATGCAGGCTTTGCATGTATTTCCTATTCTGCATGAACTCTTCCATCTCTCCCATTTCCTTGGTGTCTGTGAGTTTCCTGTAATGCATCAGCAAAGGTGATTCAGTCACATGTGGCTCATTTAGAAATGTCTGGGCAGCACTGAAAGCAAACAGTCCCTTCCTGACCCAGATATGTTTCTGACTCCTGCAGCTATCAGTCCCATGAAGTCGTTAGCTCCATGGAAGCAGCTCTGGCCCCTTGCACTTCATCAACAGGAGGGTTAGAAAAGGTCTGGTTACAGATTCTTTACATCTTGTGCTACATGAACTATGAAAGAAACCAGGTCAATTCAACCTTCAAATTCCAGCAGGATTTCTCAGGATGGGCAGGTAAAGACCATCATACACATTTTTACTTCTCAGCCAATTAGAGTTGATTTGTAAAGCCCTGGGGAACATTAAAAATGCCTCATATAAGCTGAATTACATACAAATCATTCCTGTTATCCCATGTCTAGATCCTGTACATTTTCTGTTAATCAATACTGGCCATGCAGGGAAACTGTTTATGCAATTTAACTATATTTAATTGAAATTTGTGTATGTCCAGGAGCTACTGTAAAAATCAACTTTCTTTTCTAAAACCTTGGCAACAATGCAAATGGGATTTTTGGCCTGTCAGGCAACAGATGTGTATTTTAAGAGTGTGGCAGTATCCCATGATACTCACATAGGTGCACACACTGGCTGCTGGAAAATGTCAGACTTGGGAAGCTCTGGGTAAGGAAGGGATTAAAGTGGCTCCTGAATTTGTCTCACATGTGGCTTTTGGTATGCCCTCTCGCAAACACCATCCACTTCAGCTGAGATGGTAACAAACTGCTGCATTTTCTGGAAGGCATCTGGCTGGGGTGTCTGTGCTCTGCATTTCACCTCTTTCATGCTGTAAAAGTGCTAGAAATCCCAAATATTTGAGAAAGCAGCCTCGAGCTTCACCCCTTGTATTTACATTATGCCACTGTGCATTAATTCAGTGAGGCTTACATAAGCTATGTGAATGTAACCTCTAGAGTCTGGGAGCAGTAGCTGTAGCTGCTCTTTTAATTTCCTCAGGAAAGGCATCACCAACATACTGAGGAGTAAATAATTTAAAAGATTCCTCATTAAAAAAATAAATATGGAAGCTAACATGCCAAGAGATCTATAACCTGCTCTTTTTAGACATTATTTCCATAGCAGGGCACAATACCAGCCGTGCCACTCCTGCACAGGATCAGCTGGGAGCTTGTGTCGCACTGTCATGCTTTATTCCACACAGACAGAAATAGGTGAGTATCTTTCCATGAACTAAGCCAGCCAGTTCCCATGTGGGGCAGCCAAGAGCTATTTTGGAACCAACCATCACGTATTTGTCTGCTCCCAGCACTGGCATACCCTTAGAAAGTCACGGGAAAGGGTCCCAAAGGGCAGACACTGGTGGGATACGGCAGCACTACTTGCTGTGACAACGTGGATATTACATGACAACGTCAGCACCCTCCAGGACAGCTGCCAGGCTGCCTGGGGAGCCAAAGGGAAATGCAGGGGGTTTCAAAGCCTCCTTCTAGGCTGCAAGGAGATACTTACCTTCATTTGGATTTCTGGTATGAGATGCCTAAGCTAGAATTGATTTATCCAACATCCCAGCAGCTGCAGCCCTCCCCTGAGACATGGTGGCAAGAATTAATATGCTCCTGCTGTCCAGTCAGAAAGAGAGGTTTAAAGCCAGGTCTCCCTTCTTCTTGAGGGCTGGTCTCTTGGGGTCAAGCTCTCCTGGTGCAGTTCTTCTACTCAGTGTAAATAATTACTGGCTAGCCCACAGCAAGAGAGGAAAAAAGACAAACTGACCTGCTCGTTTGGTGATCGGGGCACTTGTGGGGGAAGCAGGGGAGCAGGCTTCAAACTCCTGCTCTAATGAATATTGAATTATTTATGTACCACTGAAGAGCTTCAACAGGAGAGGCAAGATTATAGATATTCACCTCTGCATTCCTGAACCCTGCCCTTCCCTTTGGAGGCTCAGGTGTGTGCTGGTGTGGTGCACAGGGAGGCTCTGCAGGGGAGATCCAAGGGGATAGAGTCCTATGGGGGCTCACACATGTTGGGGTGCCACATGGGTCACTGCAGTGGGACGTGAAGCCTGGTGCATGCTAAACAGTAGTGGTGTAGGAGACACAAGTAACAAGGGGTTTTAGAGCTGTGGACATGACTGTGACACAGCGAGTGAAATCTGGCTCAAAATCAGCTCTAATGTGCAGGGGATACTTGGAAGGTTCATTCCATGCTATCCCCATTAGTTAGCCCTAAGCCTGGCTCCAAGCACATCCCTGAAAATGCTACAGTCCCTGAATTTGGGGTCTCTGAATATCCCACAGGGTAGACTCAGGTCACTAAAGGAATTTGGCCCTTGGGAGCTTGGACATCACTGAATGTGGGAAGAAGGCTCCTAAATCACCGAGAAAAAAATTACATTGCTAATTCGTTTTTCAGAGTCAGACATGGGCTTTTCATTGAAATCATACCCAGTTCTCTGTGCTGCTTGGGCTCTGGCACTTTACAGACCAGTCTAAGCCTCTTTGAACGTGTTTATTGAATCCTTGGGTGCACTGCAGGCTCTGCCAAACCTGTCTGTGCCCTGCACTGTCCTCCCAGGCGCTTTCCTTTTTAGCTCCCTCTCCCTGAAATGCAAGAGCACATCTGTGTCCTGCAACCAGCTATCTCCATGGTGGACCACCTGTCTGCCCTCCACAGCCTGCAGCAAGCTTCCTACAGCAGCTCTGCTGCCACTGATCCTCATGTGGATGCCCATGACATATTGTATTTTCCCTTTCCCCTGAGAGAAGCACCTTCTGGAGACAGTGTGAGCCTTGCATGAGAGCAGCACGGCCCCCTGTGACACACCACAGCCCTCTGCCCCACCACTGCCCCTCAGTCTCAGCTCCTGGACGAGGGGTCCATGGCCCTGGGGTGTGTGGGGAGGTGTGGCATGGCAGGGTTTGCTGCTGACACCAGTGCACAGCTTGCAGTTGCTGTGCTGGAGCACAGGACAGCAGGGACAGCAGGTCGACCCCTGCCCTCCTTCGTCTGTGTAAGGGCCTGACCCTGACTGCAGAAATCACTCTCTGCCATCGGCAAATGTCAACTTTACCTGAACGAAACTGAATTCCCTCCAGTTGAGAGAGTTTGCGATGGATGGAAGTGAAGTGATGGCAAGTAACGACAGCAAGCCCAGGGCAATTATTCCAACAGAGATATAAATCTCCATCCTCCAGACTTCCTCCTCTACCCAGATATTCATCTTCTTCTCCATAGCCTGGCATGACAATGAAGGTTTGTTAAAATGGAGCCTTAGGAACAGAGGAACTGAATTTTATCTGGTTTGGTTTTGCAAGCAGGTTTTCTGGGTGAGCACTGGGCCCTATTCACACCTCCAGCAGCACTATTTGCCTATTTGGGACATATGGAAATGCTCTCTTATCCTACTGTCTTTTGGCCAAAGCTAGACCTGATTTGAAGCTTGCTGGGAAGAACTGCTTGAACACCTTTCAGCTCCCATCCCTGTAACCACAGCAGCAAGCCCCAAAGTCACATTTGGAAGGATAATTACAATGAGAAGTCAGTTCAAAGCCACGAAAACAAATATAGATGCTTGAATATGCAGTAGTCTCCTAATAACCTTTGTTTTAAGTGCATTTAAGGGGGAAATTGTTCATGCTAATGGAAGGGAAGATGGGTTTTATACTGTATGGCAAAGAGGAACATTTAGAACTGTCCTCTTTAGCCCATTAAATGGGTTTAATTTACTAAACAAAGATGTTGCTAGAAAACAGGAGGTAGAGGGGAAATGAACACAGGATGATTGCCTGAAATTAATGTGCAACTATGGCAATCAAGAAGGACCTGCTCAAGGCTGGAGCTGAGGGGCTGGGAATGCTCTGAGAGGTTTGAAGGATGCTCTGAACAGGCACTGCTGCCAAAACCAGCTGTCCTGTTTCTGTCTGCCCTCACAGCACCTTCCTTCCTCCCACCTGGGACACACATTTGGAGTCACTTGGACAAACACCCCAGTGCAGAAAGCAGACTGGTTGTGGGGCAATTCCTTGATCAGGTTCCCCACTCAGCTGCACAAAGCCTGTGCCATCCCAGAAGGGAGCAGGGTAGAGCAGTGAGAAGTCAGGAGCAGGAAGAGAGAATCACATTCTCCTGTGGCACTGCCAAGTTATAGAGCTGGCTGAACTGCCTGAAAGTAGCAATCTCACACTGGATAAACACTGCTGAAAGTTTCAATTAGCAATAAAGTCCTTTTCCATTTCCTCGTTCTCTTAGTCTATGACCAGTTCTTCAACACCATTTTGTAAAACTGGAGGCACATTGTGATGAGGACACACAAAACGTCGAGTTATAACTTGTTCACTCCAGCAGGCACATACTATAAACATCAGGATGAACAAACAGGGATCTCCTAAAATCTAGGGAGAAAAGCTGAGGGGAACTCTGCTCCCTCCACCACTGGATTTCTCCTCTCCTAGCAGTTTTTCCTGCCTCTGCCCCTCTCAGACATGCCAGGTGCTGGGCAAGGCTGGTTTCAAAGGCTTGTCTGTGGCAGTGGCACAGGGGAGTTTTATCCTAGCCTTGGTTGTACATGCATGGGGAACACCCTGCCAAGATGCTAAGCCCACCACCCAACATCTGTATGTGTGTAGAAGATTACTGCGGTGCTGACCTGAGGAGTACCCATGTTACCTGCTTGACAGCCGTCTCGATTAAGAGGTAGCGGTGGGAGCGGCGCATGGGCAGGCAGAGGCTGTACACAGCATGCAGAGCTGCACAGAAGAAGCTGAGGAGACCAATCTGCTTTCGGTGCTGGAGCCACTGGTCGAGCCAATCTGGAAAGCGCCTGTATTTGGTGCCATAGTAGAGCTGGGAACAGGCTGCCAGCACCCCGGGCAGGTAGACAAGAGACAGCATGATGTAGGACACGCAAGGCAGCGTTGTGTTGACCACCTCGATGGGGATCTTGTACAACTTGTTCTTCTGCTCCCTGATGTAAGGGTGGATGACCTGTCGGATCAGGTTGTAAGTGAAGAAGCAAAGAAAAAGCCCCAGAGCCAAAAAGATGGGGATTTTCCAGGCTGGCAAGAGGCGCAGGGGAATGTTCTCGATCTCACGGGCTGACGACATGCAGCCCATGTCCACAGGGGTGAATCCCATGACTTGAGCAATTTCTGCTACGATGCGCTTGGCTTCTTGGTTATTTGAGCAAATCAGAACCTGCAATGAACAGAAATATACATATAGGGCAAAGAGATCAGGCGTCTGGGATGAAGTGTGTGAGGAGGGACGCTGTGTTACAGGGAGCCTACGTTACTCCACTGAGCATTGTGCTTCCTGGCAGGCTTTCTGACTGGAAGCTGCCAAAGACCTCTCTCCTGGACAGGTTTCCTTTCATGTGTGCACTGCCAGTTTGTTTTACCAGCTCTGTTTAGATAAACAGACGGTTACATAATACTTTTCACTTAGGCAGGTGCTACAGAGACTACAAAGCATGAAGTGAGTGAGGGTACTTCACTTCTGAGCAAAGAAATGCAGAAGCTAAAGGGTGGTCTCTGGATGCCATGCCAGTACTTAGACTCCTTCTCCTGGAGCCATTGGCCATCTGTTGATGCTGCCAGATCTCAGCTGCTGAAACAGTTGGGATTTAGCACTTGTTGGAAGAAAACAATACCTGCTTATTTCCATCCCTGGCACCCGACTGCAGCGTCCATGCAGAAACCACATTAAACCCCTTTACCACGGTGCAGGCTGGGAACAGGGAAGCCAAGTACTCTGCGTTGGATTCTTTGTGATGGTTGATCTCGGTGTTGTTACTAACGTCCACCAGGATCTTGCCTGCCAGCACATCAGCCAGGTCACAGAGGGTGGAGTAATGTTCCCTGAAAACTGCCACAAAAATGACATCCGTCTTCTTCACCGCCTCGGCCTGGAAGGTGACTTCTGCTGCAGAAGGGAAGAGGTTGACTTTCCGCTTGGGGTTGCGGCTCCCAACCACCACCTTGAAGCCGGAGCACACCAGGCGGATGGCCAAGGAGCGCGCGAAGTCCCCAGTGCCCAGCACCCCGATGGTGCGGCCAGCCGCTGGCGTGATGCTGGGGTCACCCTCCACGCTCCCATGGCCCAGGAGGGGTTTGGCCATGTCTCCTCTGGACATCCTAGCAGGGAAACCAAGGAGAAATGCAAATTCATTTTGAAGCTCTCGCAGAGACCCAAATCACATCTGCAATCATGGGGAAAAATGACATTGGGACCACTTGAACAGAAGTGCGTGTGGTTTTGTCTCAGTAGCTCAGGACCCATCTGGCAAACCCACCAGCAAGTGAGCAGTAAAGTACAGGAATCATTGGAGGGGGACAAAACACCATGCTGAGTTGGAAGGTGAAGGATTTTAGGAAGGTTCCCAGGTTTGTGTGATCCAACACCTGCTGGATGCACTCATCCATCCTTTGCTGTTCATGCTGGCATCTTGCACTGCAAAGCCAGGGCAGTGCTAACAGTGATCAGCACCAGCAACTCTCAGACCCCCATGGGGCTACCAGGAATCTCCTGAAACAGTCCAGGGCTCCATGGGGATCCCTGAGCCTACATTTGGGAAAACTGGGGCAGGTGCTTGTGATTTTCAGGAGCAGAGTCAAGGCAGGGAGTTGAAGTTAAAATGAAAGTGTCCTAAAAGTGCTAAATGAAGAGAGTTGCAGCCTTTGTCTGTTCCAATATTTGGGTCTGGCAAGTGCTGTTTGCTTCAGCTCTTTAATGAGTAATGAGAACTTACTTGTGACATTTAAAAAATATATTAAAACATGATGGGATTTGCTCATGAAAGATCTTGATGGGCTTTACAAACGTTAATGAATTTTGCCCTATAACAGATTAGATATTGAGGGCACAGAGAGGTTTTAAGCAGATCAATAAATTCATGGGCAGCACAGCAACTGGACCTGGAGGTCAGAAGAAACTCAGGCAGGGGGGAAGTGCCAGACTGCTCATGGGCTGTGCCACTGTGGCTCAAATCTGCCTCCCGACTTAAGGAATGACAAATCTGCCCTTAAGGAATGGCAAATTCTTGAAGGTCAGATTTTTAAAGGGCTCAGAAGATGCCCAGGGAACTTACACACCAGGACATCTGCCTTTTGTATTGGGCACACTGCTAGAGATTATCATAATTAACAAACTCCACAGGTTTTTGGAAATGGCCTTCACCCAAGGCTTTTCTGGGATTGGTGCAGTGGTGGTGCAAAGGGGAAGGGCACTTCTGCATGAATATTTACCAATAGGAAACAAAGGGTAAGAAGAAATAAATAATTTTCATAATGGGAATAGGCTATCAAAGGATTTCCCTGAGGATTTGTGCTGTTCAACATGCTCATAAGTGAACTGAGAAAGGGAGTGAATGTTAAGAAGATGGAGCTTGTGTGTGATGGTCATAGAATCACAGAATGGTTTGGGTTGAAGAGACCTTAAGGAGCATCTTTAGGAAACAAAGGGTAAGAAGAAATAAATAATTTTCATAATGGGAATAGGCTATCAAAGGATTTCCCTGAGGATTTGTGCTGTTCAACATGCTCATAAGTGAACTGAGAAAGGGAGTGAATGTTAAGAAGATGGAGCTTGTGTGTGATGGTCATAGAATCACAGAATGGTTTGGGTTGAAGAGACCTTAAGGAGCATCTTGTTCCAACCTCCTGCTATGGGCAGGGACACCTTCCACTAGACCAGGTTACTCACCATCCAGCC
>NW_008681867.1:674-9207 GCF_000695815.1 Acanthisitta chloris | reverse complement strand
AAGAGTGAGAGAGGTGACAAGGGGTTTCAGTTTGGAAAAGAAACACAGGGGTGAAAAAGGAGCAGGGACAAGCTGAGATTTCTGGAGATGAAGAGCAACATCACAAGTGGAGCTCATGTTAGTAGGAATGCTGGAAAGCAACACAGAAAAACCAGTCCTGTTTGTCCACAACCTGCAAAACCCCTCATGTAAAGTAAAGCAGCACTGTCAGAAAACAGTTCCTATTTTTTTAATCCTGGTCTCCTCTTATCAGATGCTTTATCAAAGGCTCACTGCTTTACTTGTTAGAAACCTTCTTGCTCCACCTAAATTTATCCGTGGCCAGAACTATTTGTTCAAGGGACAATGCTATTGTTAAGCATAATGAGCTTGGTTCCCCCCTCCTTTTCCACCACCTGTACACACAAAATGTTATTCCAAAGTAAAGAAATGCATCTCTGGCTCTCAGCCAAGGGGAGAGAAATCAGCGTTCAGGGTGACAAAGTGATTGTTACCCATAGACTTGTTTCGTAATCGATTTAAGGCACCTCAAAGGCTCTCTCTGTGCTCCCATTGGGATATGAATTTTGCTGCAAGCAAATTTTCTTGTAGCCTATTTCCTCTGTCCTGTAGCTACCACTGAACATGTACAGAGATGCTGGCAATGTGTGTAGATAAACAGCTTTGCTGTCTCCAGTTGTTTTGATTAAAAGGGATGACAGAATTAAATGGCCTTTGAAGTCAGCAGGACAGTTAAAAAGTAAGAAGCCTCAAAATATTTGCTGTAGATTTTGATGTGATTATTTCAGTCATGCTCTGACTGCTGGGGCTTTGGAGCTGGACCCACCCCTCCTGCACAGTCCTTGGTGGGATGGTCCCTGGTGCTGGCTGCTGCTTGCCACTGCAGGTTACTGCCATGCACTGAAATCCTCCCAAGAAAGGACAAGAAAATCCCTCTTTCACCGTAAATGCATTTCACTGAGACAAACACTGTGGTCTCTGCCTAACAGATGCCTGGCAATGGAGTGTCTGATTAGGCAACAGTTTTTTTTCATGTCTGTATCTCTGCGGAGCACGCAGACCCCCCTGGCTCCTGCTGCTGCCCCTGACTTACCACGTCCATGCTGCTTTTTCTGCACCTATGGACAACGTGTTACCTGCTTAAAACTCTCCCTCTCAGAGCCTTCATGGCAAGGTCAACCCAACCAAAGTCAGTGCAAAGCACTGTGGTCAGGATGCTGCAGAGTCACCCAGAGGCAGAGGAGGCCAACAGTAAATATCAGTGTTTGGACACATCTTTAGCATGCTGCAGCCTTAGATAAACCTCATTTATTGATCTCCCCTGTCAAGGAAACTGCAGCCCTGCTGAGTTACAGTGTGCGCGATTCAAGGAGATCAGTTTCTTAGCAAGGAAGCTACATGATGATTTGAAGCATAGCCCAGTGCAAGTAAACTAGCTGCAATCCTAACCAGGCAGCAACTCTCCAATTAAAATATTGAATACAATGTACAGCTGCCCTTCAGCTAGACTACTAATGACTGCATGGGGATGAAATGTCCAGCTCTAGCACACTTGTTCCCATGTGCAGGTCACTGACTGCATTGCAATTACTGCTATTATTGGCAGGACAATAGCAGCGATGGGCAGTGAGCTCCCCTCTGCCAGGCCCTCTACCAAAACCAGCCAGAAGGCCACTTCTGTCCCAAAGAATGGGATCAGACAGACAGAAGCTGGGTGAAATGAAGCAGTCAAATCTCTGTTGCCCAGGCAGAGATAGGGAGGGGCTCTCACAGAAGAAAAGCAGGGATGATTCTACATATTTTTCACCTGAGGCTTGGCAGACGCTGCGTTAGCTTAGGCTTGGTGCCAGGCAAGCAAGGTTTTTCTGCCTCTTGGCCCACCCTGAGAGGCCTCATTCAGGTTTTGCAGCAGGACAGCCGTTCTGGATGGAGCTGGGCTGCAGGAGCCCACTCAGGTGTCTCTGGGCTCACAGCAGAGTCAATCTGCCAAGCAGATCATTCCCCACAGCTAACGGGGAGCTGCCTCACTTGTTATCCTCTTTCGACAGACGTGGGGGACCGAGATACTAACAATGATAGGACTCCAGCAAGTTTGTCTGGGACAACCCAGATATCTTTGACCACCTCTTTAACAAAGAGACCATCTTTTTGGGCCCCTTTCACATCCTCTGGTGCAGGAGGATAGCCTAGCTGATTCCTGTCATTCATAGTCTGGAGGTGTTTGTGTTGTACATCCTGAAGGATGGACCTATGGTGGCAAGGCATGAGCTTCACTTCAGTTCTGGCCAAAAAATCAAGACCCATTTCACTGCCCTAGTGTTCAGATTTATCAGATAAAAGACAAGTTAGTTTTACAATAACTCTAATAAAAATGCAGTGCCTTAAACGTATCACTGAGTCAAACTGTGCCGAAGATCATGGCAGCAATCTCATAAAGAGCTCCACTTAATGCAGCCAGTGCAACCAAATTGATTCCTGTTTGCACAAAAACTGATCTCTGAGCTCAGCCTCATGTACAGAGTCTCAGTCTTCACTACCTTGGCTAAAACAACTGCTTCCCTCAAGGGCAGGTTTTGTTTAGAGTGACCGGAACCGAGTCTCAAGAAGCTGTGCATTCAACTGGGTGCAGGTCATCACAGAGCCTGCTCTGTGCTTCAGCTTCTCCTTGGGGGTTATTTGAGATAAAGCACATGATTATTATCTACATTGCTTAATGAGCACATGGGTTGAAAGACCAGCAAGGCGCATGAGGAATCAAATGATGTAGCAGAGCCCTTGGTCAAGTCATTGCAGAGGAACATTGTGGTCTCTGCACTGGGACAAATCCCTTTAGGCACTTCTGGCCATGGCTGGCACCCAACATCCTGCAGCACAGTCCCACAAGGTCCTACAAAGACACACACTAGAGGGACAGAGATGATCTCTGCCCCCAGGGGGACTTTCAATTTGCATGGAAGGACCTTTGAACTATAGAGCCAAAGCCCAACAGTCTCTGTTTGCAAAGCATCTCCTGCTGTGTTAACCCTCAAGAAGCCCCAGCTGGAGAGGAACATGCAGCACCTGAAGCCTCCATTCAGGTCTTGCTGTGAACAGAAATACTGACATTTTTGGCTACAACCATTTTATTTCCAGGGACAATCATATGTTTAAGCCTCTTTCCCACACACCGAGCATCCCTCCCAGGAGCACAGCAAGTGCCATGAACCTGAACCTGTTGGGACTGGAACAGATTTAAGTAATAAAAGGGCTTATCCAAAGCTGCTTTAATCCCAGCTTTGGTGCACATTTCTGGAGACTTTTTGGTTCTTCCCAGGATGACTGGAAATGACTCCCCTGCTCTGCAGGCAAGGGAAGGAGTCAGGGAAACCAGGCTTGCTGCCTCTTTTCCTCTTTCTCCTTTCCAAAGCACTCCCTGCAAACCAGGAGCTGGCAAAAGGAACAAGTCACCCTTTGGTATTACTTCAGCCAGAAAAGCCGTGTTGCAAACCTACCTGGGCTGGCAGCCAGGATGTGAGAATGAGGAAATGCTGGGAGCTGGGTTTCCCCCACTGCTGTCCTTCAGCCCCTTTGCCCATGGGCACACAGGACCAGGAACAGGGGGGCTGCTCCCCCCATAACCCTCCTGCTGGGGTGGGGAGGTGGGACAGGGACCTGCTCCAGTGTAGATGGTCCTGCCCTGAGCAGGCATCACTGGGTGCTGAGTCTGTCCCCTGAGATGCTGTGGGGTCTTGGGGTTGTTGTGACTCCAGACCTGCCATGGGACCTGTGGGGTTGCTGTCACTGCAGACCTGCCGTGGGACTCCAGGGATTGCCACATGCCTCCCTTCCACCACTCCCCACCCTGATCCACTTTGCATTCACAGGTCCTCAGCCCTGCCCCAGAGCAGATGTTTATCCAATTATCTCATTTATCAGGTATTTATCTATTAACACCACTTCCATAAGCTCCTGCAGAGCCCTGCTTTCTCTTCTCTTTATCTCCCAATCCAGTTAACTTCATCGCTTCCTCTTTTAGCCCTAAAGGACATGGCGAGTGATTCTCCCTCTTCTCTATAGACACATTATGCCTTTGGAAAATGGGTTTCACATCTCCCTTCAGTGTTTTCCTGTACAAGTGAAACCCAACTCTAATCAGAGCCGCTATTTACCGAGTGTCCAACAACTAAGCTTCTCTTCCTTGCTCTCATTTTTCTTGGAGGAAACCCAGAACTGCATTTTCCAGTTGAGCACCTAAAAGGCACCAGCTGAAGCAGAGACGCCACTTCCCGAATGTGGCACTTCTCTTTCTTCACCCCAGAAGACTGTTTGCTTTTGCACAACTGCATGATACTGTTGACTCATGGGGCACAGTGCCCATCACCCTGTCCCCTGGCTCCTCATGACCACTGTCTGGCCGGTCACTCACCCAGTGTCCAGGCGGTCAGTCAGTCCTGCCACACAGGACATAACATGTGCCCTGTTTTTTTAGACCAGCTCTCCAATTTGTCACAATCATTAATTCTTTATCTCTTCTCTAAAATGTTTCCAGTCCTTCCTAGCTCAATGTCACCTACAAATTCAGTATGTGTCTCCCTACTCCATCACCTGCTAATGAAAACATGGGCTGACAGGCACTGACTCTCCCTTCCCATTCTGTACACCCTCTGGTTTTAAATGTTGATAAATATTGAGGATGTTGTTTTTGGAATACAGCTGTGAGGCCAAAGGCATGTCCCTGACCACGAGATATTCTTCACCATGACCAAAATTCAAAAACATCTTTCAAAACAGAGGAAAGTGTAGGAGAAAGGACTACCAGAATTTCCTGCAGGGGCAAAATAGTCTTTTTTTCCCACACAAGCTCAGACATTTTGGCTACAGTTTCCCTATAGAATTACACCAGCCTGTGGCCACTTTGCAGGGACACTATCCCTCTCCAAGGTTATACACTCAACATTTATGCTGAGCAAAAAAATCACCTATGATAAAGAACTGGAAAACAAACCTTTGGCCTGTTTTCATCAAACAGTTACCAACAGGTTCTGCCATAGATATCCCCAAAGTCCCAAATTTGTCTCCAAAGGTAAGGGATCCCACTTTGCAGTACTACTTCTCTGCAGCAAAGTCCTTGTGTGAAGAGCTTCCTCTGCTCTTCTACAAGAAGATCTTGCTGCCTGTGCCCACTGTGTTGATAGAAAAAAAGAGAAGACTGAGAAAGAATTGCCCTGTAATAAAACATCATAAAATCTGAAAGTCTGGGAAGCCCAGAGGTTTGATTGTAAGACCATGGAGAGCACAGACCTGAAGCAAGATGGAGTTTGCTAGAGCACTGTTGATGCTGACATAGCACACAGGACTTTATCTGGCTGATGTGACTCTGAATAGGAAGGTTACTTTCTCTGCTTATCATCTCACAGTTCTTAAGTGACATAAAGGGGTGGTTTACAGCAACTCCAGGTGCTGTCCTTAAGTCTTATGGGGCTTCTCTTGCTTTCTTTTGGGGTCTTAATTCTCTTGCTGCTGTTACCAAATTAATAACTATCTCACTGACTCACCCATTTCTGAGCCTTCCTCTCCCTGAAGTGCAAGGAGAGCAGGAAAGCAGCCAAAAGCCTGGATGGTGGAAGGTTCTCAGGTAGATCTAGTAACACCCTGCAGCCAGACACAATGGGAGGAGGTGCTCCTGCCTGCAATGAACTGGGGTTTCCACTCTGCTCCAGGCAGCATTTGCTGTTCTGCTGGGAGTTCGAGAGCTTCAGACATGGCAAGACCTGACTTCAGCAGTCACCACAGGGGGCTGGCAGCCTCCAGCTCTTTAAAACCTCTTTGTTTCTTTCCAGGAAAGACATGGAGGAATCGCACTGTGTGTGCATGAAAATATTTGCACTGGCTATTTCCGCACCGCAGTGCCTGTTAGAAGGGTCTCCAAGATCAGCACTCCCCTGCCTTCCTGATTTTGCCTTTCCCAGTGACTCAGAAGATGTACAGGACCACACGGGGAGAAGATGGCCCAGGAGGCAGTGTGGGGTGGAGGGAGGACATAGCCTATGGCACGTGGCCAGCCCAGCTCCTGCTGATCCCTTGCTTTCCCCCCACGGAGCACAGACATGACACACAAGTGCACAGAGGCAGCTCTGAGCCAGCCCTGAATAAGCACAACAGTGAAAACAGTGTGCTCTGCCCAGGAAAGGCAATGAAGTTCATGTAGGGCCATGTTCTACCTCTTCTGCCTTTCCCAGCGGCTTCTGGGAGAGATGGGGCAAACATGATCGATCCACTGACCAGGCAGTTAGTTATCTTCGGGGATCCAGGTAGGTGGAGCTAGGTGGGAGAGAGATGCTCTTCACTGAAAGTCAACTCACTGCCCTGAGATGCTGGGAACTCACAGCACTCTGCCTTCCCTTTCCTTCCCCATTGTTTGCCTATGCCTGGCCAAAATATGACTTCAGTCCAACACCCCACAGAGCAGAGCCAGCCTGCCTCACCTTTCCCCCTGCACTGGCAGGGTCTTGCAGGTCAGCCCAGAGCGACAGATACGTGCAGCTGTGCACAACATTCTTCCCCCAAGGACCCCAATGACTTAGTGTGACCCACATGTGCTGAACGAATACAAACACCATGTATTTCCATGGCTGCTCAGGAGAGCCATCCTGTGCCAAGCTGTGCTGGCAGCTGCAGAGGGAGCTGATGCCATCAGCCTAGCCGGTTCTGTCCACCTGGGATCACTCTTCAATGACTTTTTGGAAGCCAGTGCTGCTGGAGGACTGTCTCATGCACTCATGTTTGGCACAGACACTCTTGTGGTAAGAAGTTAATTTATTCTAAGCACCTGAAGTGATGCATGTTGGTATCTACTCCCAACATAAGAAGGACATGGACCTGCTGGAGCTAGTCTACAGGAGGCCACAAAGATACTCAGAGGGCTGGAGCACCTCTCCTATGAAGACAGGCTGAGAAATTTGGGGTTGTTCAGCCTGGAGAAGAGAAGGCTCCAGGAAGACCTTACAGCAACTATTGGTACCGAAAGAGGCTATGAGAGAACTAGAGAGGGACTTATTGTGAGGGCATATAGAGATAGGACATGGGGGAATGGCCTTAAGCTGAAGGAGGATAGGTTTAAATTAGCCATTAGGAAGAGATTCTTCACTCTGAGGGTGTTGATGCCCTGGCACAGGTTGACCAGAGAAGTTGTGGATGCCCCATTCCTGGAAGTGTTCAGGACCAGGCTGGATATGGCTTGGAGCAACCTGGTCTAGCGGAAGGTGTCCCTACGCATGGCAAGGGGTTGGAACAAGATGATCTTTAAGGCCCCTTCCAAGCCAAACCATTCTGTTATTCCATAGTCTATTAGTGCTTGCACATGATCAGTAGTTGGTATCACCATACTTCAGTGGTGGACACGTTATCTGCAGACCCTGGTTCTTGAAGCCCGTGGGGAACTCCTAGGATAATTTTTCCAAAGACTACAGTGGGGTATTCATACAAACTAAAGGGAAATGCATGTGCTGCCACAAGCAAGGCTTTAGAGAGACCCACTGAAAGTCTGAGAACCTGGAAAAAAGAATGGGAGGAATTTCTGTCTCAGTTCCTTAACCCTGGCAAAATCTTTAAAATGTTCAAGTGGTTCAGGCCCCAAAGTATATAAAGGCTTTTGGAAATGTGATGGATGCTCCCATGTCACTGACATGCTTTCAAAATGTTTTATCCTGTCAGTTCAGTGACAGTTCACTTAAACTTAGATGAAGATGGGAAGCTGCTTAATCCACTCTAAGTCTGCAGGGAAAACTACCGTACAAAGAAGCAGTAAATTAAAATTTGAAAACAGTATTTTCCTCCATTATGGTGTTGACAAAACGCTAACTCTAATGAGTGATGGTAAACTTATAGATAACGAATTGGTGGGGTTTAATTCTTGTCATGTGACATTTCTTACCACAGCTGCCACTGCCTTTCACACCTCTCGAGAGAGCTGGCATGGCTGGCCTACTTCTTCCACCATCGGAAAAAATGTGTTTCCCCTGAATTTAAAGCTGCTTCTATTTATGGGTGTGATGTTACAAGGTCACAGTCAAAGCATAGTTCTTAACAATAAAAAGCAAAATAAACCCAAAACAAAAAAATCAAAACCAAAGGAAACAACAAAAAATTATTATGCTTTCAAAGAGCATGTTTTCCTGGGGTTTGATGTGGTTTTGTTAAACACAGACTTGTTGAGTCATCAACATTTTCTTCTTTACAATCACAGAGGAAATCAAATATGTGCAGTGACTACAGAATCTTACATTACTGTGCATTTATTTCATAGCAAATGTGATTTTAAAAGAGGAGAAAACTTAAGCTTGATGCAATATTTAAATCTTGTTAGTCCTGCATCTCCTCAGCCCACAGGAGTATTGATGCTGTAGGCGACAGCCTTCCTCTCCTGCTGTCTCTCAGTCTTGGTTTCTTGCCACGGGAGGCAATTTTCTGTGTGTTACTTTTATTTAGACTATGCTGATGAAAACTCTCTGGGGTCCTCAGTCCCCACTGCCCTCTGCTCGGTTCACTGTATGCA
>NW_008681867.1:0-636 GCF_000695815.1 Acanthisitta chloris | reverse complement strand
AGGCATCATGGCCCTGTGCAGCCAGAGGCAGATGTTACACCCTGACCATGGTCACAGGACAGGGACAGTCCAGTTAACATCACTGTGGGATGACCCTACTACCAAGGCACCTCTCCAAATCCTTCATAGCTTTCATCTTTCATTACTCTGACACAGATCAAATGCTCAAGTTCTGCCCATTAAGCATCCAATATTTGTCTCTTTTACACGTCCCTACATTGGTACAGAAACCACACAACTGCTTCCTGCTCACCTCTGAAGGAACCTGGGCCCTGGCTAAGATTTTCTCCAAGGTTTTTTTTTTGTATCTCAGTGCTGGCTGGAAGAAGACACTCATCTCCTTGAAGCATTTACAGAACTGAGAATGAAAAGTGAAACCTAAGCACCCAGTGCTCTCTGAGGACCACAGCCTGAACATCCATCCATCCATCCATCCATCCATCCATCCATCCATCCATCCATCCATCCATCCCCGCTGTGCTTATGAGGACCACATCACTCGGAACATCAAACCCGACCCGTTTCGGGGTGTGTTTGTACCCAGTGCCAGGGAGTTTCCCGCACCCACGGGAAAACGCTTCCCGCGGTCACCCCGCGCCGCAGCCCGGCGGACCCGCCGGGGACGAGCATCCCACC
>NW_008681866.1:0-755 GCF_000695815.1 Acanthisitta chloris | reverse complement strand
TCTGTCTCTCAAAATCCTCTTCATCATCAGCTGAGTAAGAGGAATCTCTACGGGGAACTGTGCATTTCCTGTATTTCTTTCTGCAAATATTCGAACAAACAAGTAAAAAGAACTGAAATACACACCAAGTAATATCAAAATTAAAGTGAACACTATGCCAGAGTTTACTTTGAGATCTAATAAGCTTTCAGATCATGGACTCATGAATCTGATTTCAAAGCATATTTCATGCTTTTCCTCATGACAGCAATATTTGATTATTCTTAGGAAGGTCAAATGTTTAACTAGCGTGCAAAGAAATTTCTTAACCACGTTACTCCTTTTGTCTATTCTCTCTCTCTCACACACATAAATAGATTTTCACTTACCAGTATGTAGCCACTCTGTGAAACATCAACTTTTTAAACTTATTTCAAAATTTGTCCCCAAAAACCCTTCCATAGCTATCTGCTTTCCAGGATGCTAAACAAAGTGTTCCTACCTAGCAACGGACAGCACTCTCCATGCTCTAGCTGCTAACAGGATCCAACACTCCTTTGTCATTACCATTGCAATTTACAATTTAGAACTTCATTTAGCACTTTTCTTGTTTAAGTATAGTTTCATACACAAACATTAACTGATTCCAAAAAGGCACCAGAATCAGTGTTTGAGTGATTAGAAAAAATCCAGTAAAACTTACGTACAGGCTCTGGGCTAACTAAAAGGTCAGTTGCATAACAAATGGATTTGAATTACATGATCTCAGACACGAC
>NW_008681865.1:63146-84396 GCF_000695815.1 Acanthisitta chloris | reverse complement strand
CCCGCTTTTCTCTAATGGGCAGATCAGAACGTGTAAAGCACCCTCCCTGCAATGACTTTTAAATGGGCTTTGGATCAAGCCTTTATTTAGACAACGCTTTCTTTTTAATGGAGTTTACCACACTGTGATATTTGCCATTATGCACTCCTTGCAGTATTCCCTATCCTTCAGACCTGAAATCCTCTAAACAATGTGGGCAAACTTAACACCAGTTTGCAGTAAATACCCTCCCGTCTTAGAGCAGATGCCTTCAAGCCTGTCGGTAGCCCTGCTTTGGTACTTATGACAACTTGCTGAAGAATTTCTGCCTTGGGGACTTGTCCAGTAACCCTTGAGAAATACAGAAATCTTTACATGCATGAATAGTCACATTAGTTTCATCAAAACCAGTTGCATAAATTACACAACTTGAGTAAGAGCCTGCAAGGCGCAATCCAGTGCCATTCTACCCCTCACCCTCCCAAAGTTCACTGCTCGTGTTATGCCAACTTTTTAAAAATTCTGTGATGCTGCTGAAGAGACCTCTTTCCCGTGCCTGTCCTAGCGAGGTAACCGAATGACTTGTAATGCAAGACCGTTTGATGCAAGTACTGGTTTTCAAATACTGAAATATCATCAAAAGACGCCAAACCTTTGTGACAGGGCGGCAGAGCTTTTTATTGAGAGCCACTAGGTTGCACTGTTGTATAGAGAACCGGCTCTATTCTGCCGTGCATACAGGCAGCCTCATGCTGTGCAGAACCTTGTAAATACTGTTTTACAGTTTTCACTAACAACAGAAGTGTATGAGATCAAGAGAGGAAGACTGGCACTTGGAAATCTTTGCTTTCTCGTCAAAGGCAGGTCCAGGTCCTGGTTTCAGTTAGGTATTTTTGT
Organism: Acanthisitta chloris; assembly: GCF_000695815.1. Lineage (NCBI taxonomy): Eukaryota > Metazoa > Chordata > Aves > Passeriformes > Acanthisittidae > Acanthisitta > Acanthisitta chloris. Next base: position 83,520 of record NW_008681865.1, on the reverse strand, counting down.
TCTGTGTAAGGTGCCCTGAAGATAACCACGCTTTGGAATTTGATTTTTTTCTTTTCTTCTGGAGGGAGAAGAAGCTGCTGGGGGACAGGTTTAGAAGGGGGAAGCAAACAGTTATTCTTGAAGAATTCTTGACTTGACACACATGTTCCTGGAGATCCATCTAAAGCTGCACTGGGCCTTCCTATATGCATAAACTCTGAACATGTGCTTCCCCTTTCCTCCCTGGTTTGGCACTGTTCGATGGCCCAGATAATACAAAAGCACACATCAATTACTTCCCTATGTACATTATGCACTGTGGGCAATCACAAACATTATATACTCTTCACGTGTGAATAATTAATTAAAGTTATATTATTTAGTCATTCTTTCCACTACTATTGTCCAAAGTAAATTTTTGCTCAAAGTGTAATATATGGTTTTCATTTAGGAAGCAGGGTTTCTTTAACCTATTTGACATTATGCAAACCATTTTAAAGGAGGTTTAATGCTATTTCCACTCTGTCTGCTAACATAGCTCCCCGCCCAAATGTGAGCTGTGTTTTATCAAGCAAATTACTTACAGAGGATTTTGTTCAAAAAGACATTGAGTTCATTCCTTTACCCGTATTTACTTAGCTCTGGTGTAAATCTTTTTGTATTTTGCTCTGTGGATTAGCACCTCTCTCATCCTCCCACTACCCCTCTCTTTAGGGCAGTAAGCTGAGACAACAATAATGAGGAGCAGAGCTAGTGACTTTCTCCATCCTGTAGTTTTGGGAGGGAATAGGTCATCCCATAGGACCTGTGCCTGTGCTGGTTTAGTTTAGTTGGCCTGCTACAAGTCTCACATTTGGGAACTATCTGCTTCAGGTTTTGACTCTTTCAGTAACAACGTTCTGGCTGCTAATTAAATTTCTTACTGCTCCAACACCAGAGAAGACAGGCAAGCTCCCCTTAAAAGGGCACCTAGATGAAAACAAACTTCACTGATTACAAGAACATGTGTTGCATGCAATTAACCCATTATTTGGCCCTGGAAAGGAGAAAGCTGATATGAGGGGAAAAGGACAAAAAAATGAAATAAAGAAACCTAATAGGTTGAAACAGAATTTTATCTACTGGCCTTTTTAATTTGGGGCCGAGAGACTTTTTGCTACTGATCAGCCATAGTAGCCTCTCCCATTTTTTCTCAAATGAAGCTGATGATTCTGCTTCATTTCACCCAATATTAACATAGAACTCACATTTTTCCATAGGATTACAGGCATACGTGGTCCTTTACTGCAAAAAATAATTGAGGTGAACAGACATTGCGAATATTCTGCAGTGGGTTTGCCTTCATATTTAATTGCACTTGTTTTCAGATGCACATGTACAATTTCATGAGTATTTTACAGTCAAGCTGGTTTGCCTGTGTATTTGTGCAAAGTGAATTGGCAGTTATATTGGCAAGTATTCTCGCATGAAAATTCAAATGTGCAAGTGTTTATCTTAAACTGGATGCTCATCCATTCAGGCGACCAAAAGACTCCTATAATCTCTCTGGCCAAATGTAACCAAGCACTGGGGACAGACTGGTGAGTACTTGCAGAAAGTGATTTGTGTTCAGCTCTGGAACTTGTCGGTTTCCCCTTGGAAAAAAAAAAAAGTGCTTGGTTTGGCATAGCACATAGTCTAATATGTCCAGTTTGAATCATGGGATGTGTTGTAATAAAACTACATATAAGGGAGAGTATCTGCTCACCCAGAACTCTATTAGCATGGTATGAGGAAAACAAGAGGTGATAGCAGAATTGTGTCTGTGCAGTTTTCCAGAGGGAGGGAGAGTTTAGTCCTTCGGATAAAAGGGATCTTCTTCAAGTTGTGTTTATTTCAGTAAGAGCTGCACATGAGTGCAAGTATATGTCTTTACAGTTTTCTTCATAGGAACAAGACCTTTGCTAGTAATAGCTAAAGGAATACACAGTTTTTGCTGCCACATTCACACTGGTCTTTGTAGATCCAGGTATTTTTATACTTTGTTTGATAAATCATTGCCCATAAAATGATCTGTAGCATCTTCTTTTCCTGGGAAAACACTGCTCACTGTTTCTGTTTTCTGAATATACAATAAATAGTTGTTTTTTTTCTGCCTCCTCCTAAACTTCTTCCTTAAACGCAAAGGGACATCTTAAAGCAGACTGCATTTTAATGGTCAGGCAACTTTCATAGGTGAATACATTGCCCTAATACAAATACAGAAGCAGAAATGGCACATGTGTTCACAGCCATATTTATTCAGGGATCAGGCAGATGTCACGGCAAAGTCTTTGTCTGTATATACTGTACTGCAGAAACCAGCTGTGAAGGGCAAATCTGAGGTGATGAATATTCCTTGCCTTACTCAAATGAAACTTCTGTGAATAAGTTTGTTTGCTTAGTTAAGACGTACATATATGCATATAATGAAAGGTTACATTCATAGCATGTATGTCTGCACTGTTTTGCTAACTGGGATCCTGACTGTAAACACTACATAGGCTGCAGTTTCTCCACTTTACCACTTGTGCTGTTTGGAGCGTGCTCAGCTGTTGTTGTGATTTAAAATCTGCATATACCTGGTGGGAATGATTGAGGTTCGAGCTCTGGCCAAGAGGCAATATGGATGTAACTAGTTCAAGGCCCTGGGCTCTGAGAGCCCAGACATACAGCTTTCGAATGAAGCTTATTCAGCGATTCTCTATGTAAACAGCTCACAGAAGACAGGGTTAATACACAGACAAACACACACATATTGTTCATTTTCTGTCTTTTAAAAAAATGTGAAAGGAACTAGTCCAGCCCTCAATGATCTAGAATTTGCATTAATTAGGCTTTAAAAGCTAATGGATGCTAGCAATGTATGGGAAACATATCTCAGAATATAATGGATATGAGTTTGGACAACAGTTCCTGAATTTGATGCAGAACATTTTTTATATAAAAATTTGGACTGCATTTATGAGGAGTGAATACAGGATGTATATAACTAATTATAGTGTAATGAATGGAACAGAGCATATCCATTCTCTCCTACTTCACTAGTAATTTTGATGTAGTTTCTCCTGTCTGAAGGTAGTTCTTATTTATTACAAGAATTCTCTATCTCTTTTGCTTTCATTCTCTTTTAGTGGAAATAATCAACTGATTGACTGTTAGAGAATTAGCCCAGGGAACCTTCTTTAGTTTGCACTCTTCCATCTTACTAAATTGGTGAGCAAATTTAGCCTGTGACTCTCAGACAGTCATCATTAGACAAATGTGTTTCCATTCACTTTTAGAGTAAGTTTGTGTAGGATGTGACTGCTTTTTTATATTAGAATTCAAGAGGGCACATGCATGTGTATACAGTACTGTGTATATTATGCATACAAAGTTATTGTTCAAAAGACTTCTATCATCTATTCCCTTGTAACACCTCCATACTTGAAACGTGGTGCTGTAATGTGCCTGTACCAATCAGAAAACTGAGCAATCATAACCTCTTGCTTACATCTAAGCAAAAAATATTTCAACTGTCGCATCAACAGAGTAAATCCCATTTTATTGAGTATACTTAGAATATAAAAATGATAAATGCTAACAATTAGATGTGAGTCATGTGTGTTTTACAAGGCTTTAGAGTCTGAGCATACAGGATTCTGTAAGCCTGACCTTCCAGAGTCTTGCATATAGGGAAGAGCTGTGTATGCAGGTTATGGAAATGTGTGATAAACCCTTGCAAATGTGGCTAGTGAAATGAATGTATGTTGGCTCTCTCATTAATAACTGGTAGGTCTGACTCACTAAATATTTATTCTTTCTCCATACAATAAGGACCTAGAAAAGCATTGTTTTATCAGAAATTCTATACACAATTTTTTCTTCAAGATTGTGGCAATACAATAGCAGGCAAACATTATCTCTGGAAAGTGTGCTTTCCTCCCAAAACCAGAACTGTATTTCCAGGTCCAAAAAGACTTGACATACAGCTTGACCTGATCAAGGCTCTATTCAGGCAAGCTGCATACCAATGACCAGTTATCACTCTTTCTTGCAAAACAGGCAGACACCAAGGCCTTCAGATGTAGGTAGGAATACACAGGACTCTCTGCCTTTTTTTCTACTGATCTCACATGGCACTAACTGGTTCTGCTTGTGACCATCAGCAGAACAGAGAAAATATCTAGATCCTGGACTTAAAAAGGCCCCTAGACACCAGGTAATCATCTGTTATTAACAAGAAGTTCATTTGATGAAAGTTGAGAGAAAAAAATTGAGAAATTTTCCTGCCTCACAGGAGGGAACTTTGGATGCTGTCCTTGGGTCCCATTAAGCTTCCTTTAGTTTTGTATTACCCATAGGCTCATTCTGTGGAAATTTAATAATGCAGATCTTTATGTTTCAGTAATTACTTGCTAAAAAACAGAATGATCCTTCTGTTGTACTCCTCTTCTGACTGCAAAGCTGTTTCAGCACACTGTGTCACATTAATGACAGAATAGGGGAGCTAGGTATTAAAACAGAGTGGGTAGAAAATCCCTATATGTACTGGCCTGTTAAGATTTTGATAATTAAGCAAAACCAATACCTCAGTTCCTTGCATTTGGCCAAAGCACGGAAAGCCATACATATATATTCCTTCCTTTCCCCTAAACTCTGCTTTTGGACCTTCTGTGAAAATGTGAGTCCCCGTACATAATTTGCCAAGCAGAAGCACACTATTATGATACAAATTCTCAGTTTTGCTACTGTCTACAAATTCTTTTGGTTTATGTGTCATTATCCATGCTTAATCCATAGAAGAAATAGGAGTCAGAGTCTGTTCTGATCTGAAAAGCCTGGCTCAAGTTGTAAGGATGCATGACTTCAACTCACCCTGCATCACAGACCAGATGGCAGATGTTCTGTAAGAATGCATGACTTTTAAGTCCTGCACTTAAAAAAAGTGAAACTGTAAAGAGTGGCTTTAATTTCATCCTCTGGGGCCTGCCAGACAAGCAGCTGCTGAGACACTTGTGCTGCTGCCACCAGGTTGGGATGGGGAAGCCCTGTGCACAGGCATCGGTGCAAGTCTGCAGCTTGCTCGTCGGCCTCTGAGCACATGTAAGCAAAAACCTTGGATTATTGCAACAAACCACAGATTCTTCCAACTAGCACAAGGACAACAGTGTTCTTATACCTAAAGTCATTCTTCCCTCTGAACTGTGTTCCACTCAGAGCTGAGAGATTTGCAATGTCTGAAGTGGCAGATCCTTTCTCTGCAGTGTCTAACAAAAATGCTTCAGATGTCTGGATTAAACAACTGGTTATTTCCTGAAACAGGGATTTTTCATACCATATGGGCATTTTGTGGGACCATCAAGAAATAATTTACACAAGCAGGAGTCCAACTCTGTTTTGGAATATGTCCAATCTCAATTAGCAAAATCTTGCCAGGCCAGAGAATAAGGTTTTTTTCTATCCTGCTCTTTTTTTGTAGTCAGATCCCCAAAATGTTTTCTGTCTTGTGGGGATTAAGATACCTGGCTGGCAGGAGTCAGGCTGTGTAGGTGATAGATGCAAAAAGATGGGATTTCATGTTAAACAGTGGTTAGGGCAGAAAGAAGAAGCTTGATATAGACTCCAGTTTGACTTCCCAGTGAAGACACCTTTTTCATTAATAGCTACATTTGAGCTAATTGCATCTCCTTTTCTAGATGTCCCTTCTTCATGTTAAGGTTCTCCACCAATGAATATAAATGACTAATCTAATCAGTTTCCCTTAACCACATCAATGTATCTTTTCTCGAAATTGAAATGCCTACAGCCAAATTTATTTCAATGCTGACCCCTACCCCTTTCAACATAGCTTATTTTGAAGCTTAATATGCCTTTTCTCATAGCTTTTATTTATAGGCTTTATTTTCTATCATAGACTTTTCTGTACCTCAAAAATCACCAGATGCCCTTTTGCATCGACAATTTTCTTGACTTCATAGGTGCATCTTGAGGCACACAGAAGATATAGGATTTGACCAAGATTCCACAGGATATTAGGTATAAAATAAAGCTTTCAGACATTCTAAAGTAGTCTCTAGCATTCTTCTGTTTGGAAGCTGGCCTAGTAGCATTTTATGTAAAGAGTTATAATGTTTGCTATTCAGAGGGAAGCTCAAAAGCCCCTGAAGCCTATGCTCATATGTATGATGTTGGGCTATAGTGTCTGTGTGTGTGTGTCTCTGTGTGTGTCTGTGCGTGTGTATGTGTCTATCCCCAGGGAATGGTGAGGAAGTTATTAGCTAAGAATAATAAAGCATTCAGGCTGGAACAGACACCTTTCCAGAAAGAGCAGTATAGGGAAGAGCTGAAGAGGAATTCGGATGATAGGACTTTATACAATTATAAATACAACTACAAGGTATAGGATGACTGGAAAGGATGGAAATACCCTGTGGAGTCTTATAAATACTGTTGTCAGAGTGTATAGTATTAAAGGAGATGTTGTTATCAATGCTAAAGTAGTGGGGGGAGGTGTGAAATGTATTTTATTCTTTATAGAAGGGAAACACACTGAAATTACGTTAAAAAAATATTATTTATTTGACAAGATCTCTTTTTCATGAAACTGTGTTGACTTTGACCGTGCTACCATCCCTTAATTCTTTAATGGCTTCGTTTTCCATCAGCATTTCCCTGACTTTGAAAAATAGCAATAATACTGTAAGCTGTTCAGGTCTGCTGCCTAAAAAACTTTATTTTCTTTGAAAACAACTCTAAACTCTAAAAACAATCTTTTTCTCCTAGATAAAAATATATTGGGAAGCTTGGGAACAATTTTTGTCTATATTCAGCTTGTGGGGGCAGGCTTCCAGTTAGTTATCCAAAACCTTTTCTTTAGCAAGGTGAGACTTCCAGTCTGAAGAGATTTGACACTGCACTTTCAGTCCCTAAGGGAATAGGTGTATATGCTTGATAAAAATCCCTATGTGAGAACTGCAGCCTTGGACAAATGTCCCCTGAGGGAAATGTTTCCTCCAGTTCATGTACCTCTACTTAGTCTTAGAAGTTTTCAAGTGAAGATCAATAACCTGGAACTAAACCTGAGGAGTTCAGCTTTGTATCAGGTTTTGTTCTCTGTATTGAAAATCAAGAATCTGACTGCAGAGCACAGAATACATCAGATAAATATGGATTTTATTGTAGCTCACTGTTATTTGAAAGAACCTATATCAAACCCCTGCCTTTCTCGGTTTGTCCAGTCTAATTTGGATCAGTAATCAGAGTCTGAATTACTGTTAGTGCTGCTGTTTGGGTTTCTTTGTCTTCATTCACTCCTAACACTTCCAGTGCGTAGCTAAATAGAGCCCTCATATGCTGAAAGCATTTGAAAAGCTCATACATCATTCATCCAGAGAGGAGAAATGAAGTAAGAAGGAAAGGAGTGGAGTGTCTTTGTTTCTTCACAAGGACTGAACACAGTACTGAATGACTGATAATAAGGTTACCATTTAGACAGAGACATTATTAGGAATGCAAATTTAAACTAGGAAATGCTGAATATCCCTCATTTTAAAAAGTCATTTTTGCAAGATTTACTTATGAATTCCTTAGAAATTTAATCCCATTACTGACACTACTGGTTCTTATGGATGGCAATGACAAAAGGCAAAAGAAGAGCTCTAGCTCTTATTTATAAGGAATGCAGCCATCTTTCCATCCATATATTCACTGCTCTCATTCAGAAAATATGCATTTATGTCATCATATGGTAGAGCTCTGGCAATAATAACATCTCAATTGCCAGAATATAGTTACAATGGGTGACTCTGGCCCTGAACACTCAATTAAGTGCATTTTTTTCTTAGAGGGTCCCTGTGGTACATTAAGTTTTACTGATATCTAATAGCTTCAGCATCTCTAAGGAAACTGGCCTTGATTTTATTAGCCTAAAAGATTGAAGAACAAAAGGCATATATTGCTGACAGGTTAAAAATTCCTTTACAAAGGTGTCTTAATTGCTTTCTTATTTCCCTTAGTATATGCTGTGGTAACTTTCACTGCTCATTCAAAAGGATTTTGATTTTGGACTCAGTAATTTTTTGTGAGGGATGTCTTGTTAGGTTTCATAGTTGTTGTCTTTTTGAGGTTTTTTTTTTGGTCAAGAAAGATTTGAACAAAGTTGTTGACTGTGTTAGAGGTTAGAACCTTTCCCTCTGTCTTAGAAAATCACCTGTTTGTCTGCCTCATTCCATCTCCCTGTCAGAGTGACTATTAAAGCTAAAGTAGTGTGTAGTGATACATACGTGATAACCAACAACTTTGGCCTAAGAGCTTATCTGTTAACAGTGTCAAATGCTATCTGATAATCAATATAGCTGCTCTTGTGCTATGTGTCTGTGTTTCTGGAGGCGTGACTGTTTGCAGATGCATGCTCTGCTTTCTATCCTTTTGCCTCTTGGTGGTTGTCAGCCTCCATATCTGTGTCTTTCAGCAGGTTTCATTGAAAGCTGTATATAGCAGTCAGAAGAAACCTGCAGCATTGGAGGATCCCCAAGCCTTAGTGAGCTGTGTAAACTGTGTAAATCTGTTTAAAGCTAAGAGTCTCATGAAAGAACCTCCAAACTTCTGCTCTGTATACTTGGGAATTGTGGATGAAAGAGATTTCTTTAACTGAATATGCTGCTGTTCTCAATTCTAGTGACTATCCTACAGTGGTCCTGCTTTTTTATCCTTATCACACACCTCTATTTTGCAGCATACAGACTAGAAGTCCTTTGTTCCCTAGAGATGGAAATAACACCAATAAATTATCCCAGGATAAAGGGATGAGTTGTAATCTTGCTGATTTTTTAAGATCAAAATGAACTGGTATGATAGCAAAAGGATTTCTTTTTTCTCCCTTTTGCAATTTTAAGGCACATCAGAATAAGTGTGTATATTTACAAAGGTGAAAATGTTCTATAGAGCTTTGCAGTGATAAATAGCTTATAGCAACACAGCCAACTCAGAGCAGGCAGTTTCAGTGTCAGGGGAAACATTAGGTAGTTCTGATATCACACCTCTCTGTGGGTAATTTGCAGATTTGTATATATTTCAAGGTTCTTTTCTCCACTTAAAATCATAGAACCATTTATGTTGGAAAGGACCTTTAAGATCTTTGACTCCAACCATTAAGCTAAAACTGCTGAGTCCACCACTAAACCACGTCCCTAAGTGCCATATCTACTACACATCTTTTAAATACCTCCAGGGATGGTGACTCTACCACTTCCCTGAGCAACCTGTCCCAATGCTTGACAACCTTTCCTCCTAATATCCAATCTATACCTCCCCTGGTGCAACTTGAGGCCATTTCCTCTTGTCCTATTGATTACTGCTTGGGAGAGATCAACCCTGACCTTGATATAACCTCCTTTCAGGCAGTTGTAGAGAGCGATAAGGACCCCCTGAGCCTACTTTTCTCCAGGTTAAACTACCCCAGGTCCCTTGGCTGCTCCTAAGAACTCTTCCCCAGCTTTGAGAGCACAATACTATATGAATCAAAGTCAGCAGCAGCATATTCCAATTCGCTTTTGATTACTTTATCATAAAGTCATAGAATCATCAAGGTTGGAGGAGACCTCTAAGTCCAACCAGTAGCCTGCTGCTCTGCTGTAACCCCTAAACTCTAAACCATGTCCTCCAGTCCCAGATTCAGACTCTTCTTAAACACTTACAGGGATGGTGACTCCACCACCCCACTGGGCAACCTATTCCAGTGCCTGACCACCCCAACAGTGAAAAAATCTTTCCTAACATCTAATCTGAATCTCCCCTGTGTCAGTTTATGATCATTCCCTCTAGTCCTCTCACTGCAGGCATGGCAGAAGAGACCATCCCCCACCTCTCTACAACCACCTTTCGTGTAATTGTAGAAAGCGATGAGGATTTCCCTGAGCCACCTCTTTCCAAGACTAAACAAACCCAACTCCCTCAGCCATTCCTCATATGAGATGTTTTCCAGACCTTTTATGAGCCTCATTGCATTTTGCTGGACTCACTCCAGTGCCTCAATGTTCTATTTAAACAGAGGGGCCCAAAACTGAGCACAGTACTCAAGGTGTGGCCTTATCAATGGCAAGTGCAGGGAGCTGATCATTTCCCTGGTCCTGCTGGCCACACTATTTTTGATATAAGCCAGGATGCCCCTGGCCTTCTTGGCCACCTGGGCACACTGCTGGCTTATGTTCAGTTGGCTGTTGACCAGCATCTCCAGGTTCTATGCCACTGGGAAGCTTTCCTGCTTCTCTGCTCCAAGGCTGTAGCATTCCACAGGGTTGTTGTGACCCATGTGTAGCAACTGGCACTTGGCCTTATTGAACCTCCTACACTGGGCCTCAGAACATTGATCCAGCCTGTCCAGATCCCTCTGCAGAGCCTTCCTGTCCTTTGGCAGATCAACACTCCCATGCAACTTGGTGCCTGCATACTGACTAGGAGTGCCCTCAGTCCTCTTGTCCAAATCATTGATAAAGATATTAAACAGGACTGACTCCAACACCGAACCATGGGAACACTACTTGTGACCAGTCACCAGCTGGATGTAGCTCCATTCATCTCCACTCTCTGGGACTGGCTATCTAGCCAATTTTTTAACCAGCAAACAGTGTGCCCATCCAAACCATGAGCAGCCAGTTTCTCTAAGAGAATGCTGTGGGGAATGATGTCAAAAGCTTTACTAAAGTTCAGGGAGACAACATCCACAGCCTTTCCCTCATCCACTAAGTGGGTCACCTTGTCACAAAAGCAGATTAAGTTGGTCAAGCAGAACTTGCCTTTCATAAACCCATGGTGGCTGGGCCTGATCCTCTGGTTTTCCTGCACATGCCATGTGATGGCACTCAAGATGATTTGCTCCATGACCTTCCCCAGCACTGAGGTCAGGCTGACAGGCCTGTAGTTTCCCTGGATTCTCTTGACCCTTCTTCACTTAAATATTTCTCCCCTCACCTCTTTCTTCCTGTGTGGAACTTTAAAATACCAAAGGGATGATGGAGGGGCTGTCCAGGAGATATAGTGAAACATGAGGAATTCTCAAATTTGTAAATCATTCTAGAAAACTGTAGAATAAATCTCTGTCCTCTGAGCTGAAGAGATCTGAGACACAGGAGTCTGATTTGGCCATGAATGATGCTGTTCTTTCCAAACCTTTTGGACCTGGGAGCATCACCCATCCAAGCTTTTCCCCTTACACACAACTTTGGTTGGGAACTGCTGATCGGTTCATGGACTGCATGTTACAGCTGGTTAAATCCTGATGAAACAGCCAGTGTGCTGAATAAAATTCAGGTCTGGTGCATAGTGTTAGTAACAGAAAATTAATTCTCATAACAAAAGTATATTGTGCCCCTTACAAATGCAGCTTAAAGAGCTGTGACAGAGTGTGTCTCTTTAAAGCAAAAGTGGAATTGTTTTGTCTTGCAGCAAAACTGTCTTCAGGTTTAGGTCATCCTCCTCTTCCTCATTACAAGGATGTTGTTCATTTGGGTCCTGTTGTCTCATATTCTGCACCCAGTAAGTGCTCCTCAGACTTAAAAAATTAACATGACTTATCGACACAAAAAAATCATATGATTTTTCTTACTTAAATAAAATGCAGAGGATTACAGCCTCAGAAAAAACACTGTCTCCTTTTTTTTTTTTTTTGACAGTAGTGTCCTCTGTGTTTGGAAGGTGCTTCTTTTTCTTTGATGGAAAGGAAGAACCTTTCCTCTGAGGAGGATGGTGGTGGGACTTTGGCATTGGTGAAATCCAGGACACTTTTACGGGGACAAAAACAGCCCATAAGGAGGCTGCGGCTTGGAGGGAAATCCTGGGAGGAGAAGCGCTGGCAGTGCAGCTGCAAGGCTCGGGAGCTGCCTTGGGCCAACAGCTGGGGAGAAGCTGCTTTCTGCTTTCCTCCAGAAACATTTGCTGCAACACATCAGTGTCTGCTCCAACACATTTCCATGATTAGTGTGGTGGTCTTTTAGCACTGACCTCTACGTAGTGTTCAGCTTGACATATAAATCTTAGCCAAAGTAAAAGTTAGTTCTAAAATAAACCTGTTAACCCTTCTATTTTTGATTGCTCCATTTGCTGCAAATTATTCTGGGATGGATTCTGCTGTCATGGAGCTGAGTGCAAGCTTTATCACCAGTGGGAGCACAATTGGGCCTTTTCTGGATAATAACTGGCTCCTCTTTTTGGGAAGGATATTTTAGCATCCCTAACAAAAACAGCTATACCACAAGTTTAAAGATGAAACAATTTCAGGTGTGCAAATATTTTTCATACAAATATTTTTCAGTGCCCGAAGGAGTACCAGGATCCTTGTCATTTCTCCGGACTGTACACAACCCCTTTCAGTGATCATTTTAAGAGCACTCCTATAGAAGGAGTAGAAAATAATATTTTAATAGCTTAGATAGTGTAGCAGAAAAATAGCTTTTTGACTCCTATACAATTAAATGCAATAGAGTCAAGTATATGAAAACAATGTCATCATTTTCCTTTACATTTTATCTACGTGACTAACTTTGTGGAATTTTACTGTTTTCATTCGTATAGATTTTACTCAGGATTATTCCATGAGGCCATTTCAATAGAATAGTTTGGGGAAATCTTACTGGAAATGATTACTCTAGAAAAAAACCCTTCTGGCTCTCCTGGTACTTGTCCATAACTTTAGAAAAGCCAGGTCCTTTAGAAGAGGGCCTAGGTGCTTTTCTGGAAAGTCTGTCACTGCTCATCTTTGTACTTTCCATATTGCCCTTCTTGGTTTCATTTTCAGTACTGCATATGGTGATGGTGAAAGCCAGGGTTGGCTCTGTTTTCAAAACAGCGAAGCACATGAGCATGTTTGTGCTCAGCTACAGACAAAGCAGAGGTATGCAAGCCTGACTATTTCAGTAGTTGACGAGATAGTCACCAATTTTCTCCCTGCCCAGCTGAATGGAAAAAAATATTGACAATCAAATGACTAATTTTAAAATTGCTATTTCTCCAAAGTAAACCAAGTAAATATGTGAAGCTTTTAACTTTGTTTTCAGAAAAAAAAAAAAAAAAAGGGGCATTACCCAAGACACATAAAGTCAAATGCAATTTATTTTAGCTCATCTTCTTGATATTAATGTTTCTATGACCTGGATGTTCTTGAATGCAAAAAATCTTGTGCTGTCTGATTCCCTGCTCCAAATGCCAGCTCCAAAGAAATCTCTTTATACACTGTAACCTTCAGTCTCTTCCCCATACCCCACAATGTAATCTGTATCCATGGTAATACATTACTGTTTCCAGCAGCCACGGGGTTTGGGGGAAATTATGGGAAGAAAAATCTTTCACTGTTAAAGTTGTGGTAAAATGTCATCATTTTGATGGGGCGATACAATGCTCTTAGTATGAAGCTCCAAACAAATTGGAATTTGGTTTGTTTCATGTTTCATTATAGACTTTGAAATATTGAACTTAGGCTCATCAAAACCTTTTCTTGAGTTTGCCTTTACACAGACCTTAGGCCCAGTTTCAAAAGAATCCCGGACCAGTTTTGAGCAGTTTATGGGCTGACTTTAACATAAACCAGATCACGGTTAGTGGACTTGGCTGAAATTCACCCTGAACTTTTAAGTGAGGTTGAACCTGGAAGTGAAATTTTGTGAGTGAGAACCCAAACAGGCTGGAACCGAAAAAAAAAAGGTTAGCAAAATACTGCACATTGATCCTGTGAAACTTCAAACAACAGGATTTGACATCCTAAGAAGAATTCAATAAAAGCTAAAGAACCAGTTAAACTTTTTATTTCATTTGGGAATTTAGCTTTTATTTTTAAATAAACAGAGTAACCACTACATCAAACAAATTATTGAATGCAACCTGAGATTCTTGTGATGCCTGGTATAATTTAAGTGGCAGGAGAATGTCGTATAAAACCTTTAGGAGAAGATTTTCAAAAGCTCTTAGCATTGATTTAGCTTGTCTGTCTTTAAAATTAATGGGAGTTGTATTATTGATGTCTCTAGAAGCAGTATGAGCTGAATCCTGGACATTTGTGGAAATCCTGTGACTAGTATTCAAAGGTAGTGGGGTCCTAAATGAAGTAGTCTGTAGAGAACTTCTGCCTAAAGCAGGTACAGTTGCTTTGTGAATGAGGATGGACCTTAGGCTTCTATCCTAAATATGAGTGTGATGCTAATTTTTTATTTACTTCCCAAAAGTCTCAATTTCTCTTAAAAATGGAAATGCTATATTCTGTTCTGGGGAAGACTTTTATGAGAAGCTAGATAAAAGTGGATATATGAGGTTTTGACTATAATGTTACCTGTCCCTGAATTGCACTTTATTTCTACAGTAATAGCTAAAAGGTAGGCAAGATCATTAAATCTCAGATCCAGAATTCTTACATTAGGCACTCTCATCAAAGTCGGTATAAGTAGGCTTTCCCATGTTATTTCTTTGATAAAACTGTCCAGTGAGTGAATGTATCATAATTTTCCTCTCTGTTCTCTAGATAGAATTCTGTTAGCCCAGCTTGGTAGTTATTATTATTTATTTTTTTTACATCAGGACACCAAACTGTTTTGAATGTTTTCTTTTCCTGCCACAATCTTTTCCTGCTATTGCTCATTTCTGATATTGATACCTTGCTTCCCCTCTTCTGTCTAATGATGTACATGTCAAAGCAGACCACCTTTCAAAGTTCCCTGTGAAAGAATGGGGGAGGGTGCAAGCCAGCAGCAGTCAATCTTTGAAACATTGAAATAGGGAATTTCTGAGTATGAGGACAATGGCAATTGTCCAATTAAGACAGAAGCCAGCAACAATTGGTATAACGTAGGTTCTGTGTTTTGTGACAAAGGGAGCTGAAGCTTCAGAATTTACCACTTCAATAATTTTTAAATTTTTTGAAAAAGAATTCTTATTATGGTTTTTCAAGTATTGCTTTTAGTCACTGTAGACTAATAGGCAAGTTTTTTGCATCCCATCTTCATGGCTGACTTAGTTACCCTAAAAATATTTTTATTAGGCGATTGGTTAATAGGCTGGCCTTTAGGTTTAGGAACATCCCACTGTTGGTAAGTGTGTAAGGTCATGTCCCATATCTTCCATGTTTAAATTAAAACATATGTAAGAGAGAGAACTTGTGCTTAAAATGTAGTTTTAGCATCATGAAACAGAGGGTCCAAGGGTCCTATAAAATCTATATGCTGTTAGCATACAGGATGCCTTCTTCAGAAAAAGGCAGTTTTACAGCATTTTGCACTAATATAGAGAAACACACATGAATACAACTGTATATCCCGTTACCTATTATTTTAATTAATCAGGATTGAGGACCCATTTTCCTAAGTACTGTAGAACACAGGGTCCACACATGGGATATTTACTATCCTGCAAACTGATTCATATAAATAAAACAGGACTAGTGCAGAGTGTCACTGAAGCCATTTGGGACTCCACCAGCCTAGATGGAGGCCTAATCTGAGACAGAAGATAGGTAAAGGGAAGCAAGATGTGAAAGTCCATTATAAAATGACATGATTATTGGCTTCTGAAATCTCTTTCCTTTGGGAGGTCCCAAAACCTTTAGAATTGGAATAAAAGAATAAACAAGACCCAGAATTAAATCACTTGTGTCTGAGACTTAACTTTTGGCAAATAGTTGTTTTCTTTGGAGTGTTTTTTACCTGGAAGTGTAAACCTGCATAGTAATTTGAAGGCTGTAGCAAAGCTCAGTACATATAAAGTAAAGAGGGTGTTCCTCAATACTGAGGAAGAAAGTTGGGGGTAAAAGGGAAAAATAGAAAACTTATTTTCACAGAATCACACAATCACAAAACGGTTGAAGTAGGAAGGGACCTCTAGAGGTCATCTGGTCCAACTCCTCTGCTCAAACAGGGTCACCTGCAGCTTGTTGCCCAGGACCATGCCCAAATGGCTTTTGAATATCTCCAAGGAGGGACACTCCACAATCTCCCTGGGTAACCTATGCCACTGCTGTCACCCTTACAGTAAAAAACTGTTTCCTGATGTTCAGAGGGAACCTCCTGTGTTTCCATGTGTTGCCTATTGCCTCTGATCCTGTCACTGGGTGCCACTGAGAAGAGACTGGCTCTATCCTCTCTGTACCCTCCCATCAGGAATTATATACATTGATAAGATTGCCCATGAGCCTTCTCCTCTCCAGGCAGAACAGTTGCAACTCTCAGTCTTTCCTCAATAGAGAGATGCTTCAGTCACATAATCATCTTCATGGCCGCTAGCAGGAAGGGCCAGTATGTTCAGCATGCCCAGTATGTCCATGTGTCATTTGTGCTGTGGAGCCCAGAACAGGGCCCAGAACCCCAGGTTTGGCTTCACCATGGCTGGATAGCGAACGAGAGAGGGGGAAGGATCTTTGACATTCTGCAATGCTTTGTTTAATGTACTCCAGGGTAGCATTCATTTTCTTTGCCACAAGGACACAACGGTGGCTCATGTTCAACTTGGTGTCCACCAGGACACCCAGAGTCTTTTTTTGCTAAATTGCTTTCTAGCTGTGTGGCCTCCAGCATGTATTGGTGCCTGGATTTATTTCTCCACAGGTGCTGGCCTTTGCAGTTTCCCTTCTTGAATTTAATGAGGTTCCTGCTAGCCCATTTCTCCAGCCTTTTAGGTCCTTCTGTATGGCAGTATGATCCTCTGGCATATCAGTCACTCCTCACAGGCTTGTGTCATCAGCAAAGTTTCTGAGGGTACACTTCCCCATTGTTCAGATCATTAATGAAGATGTTGAACAGGATCAGACACAATACTGACCCCAGGTTACACTGCTCTTTAGTGGCTCGGTTCCAACTGAACTTTGTGCCACTGGTCACTGAGTCTGGATATTCAGCCAGTTTTCAATCCACCTCAATGTCCACTATCCAAAACGTATTTTACCAGCCTGTATCTGAGGATCTTATGGCAGACAGAATTGAAAACCTTACTGAAGTCCAGGTAGACAATATCTACTGCTCTCCCTTAATCTAGCAAGCCCATCAGTTCATCATAGATGTTAATCAGCTTGCTCAAGCATGAACTCATTTATGTGAATTCTTCCAGAAGTCTGGCCTTACCTGCAAAGTAGTGGTTCTAGAGAATGATGTAGGCAATGTACACAGCATGAAAGCTGTAAGTCCTCTGTCTTCTGTCACCCTCTTCTCTGCTTTCCTTTACTTTTTTCAGACCTTTTTTCTTCTTTTTTTTTTTTTTTCTTTTTCTGTTTTCTGTTTTCATTTACTTTAGCTTTCCTGTCTTACCATTGGTTTCTTTGGTTGTGGTTGTTTTTCTTCGTCTTTTTCTTTTTCCTAAATCATCTCTTTAATTGCTTTTTGGTTGCCTTCTTTTTCCCTTCTTTTGGCCTCCTTTGTTTCAGGTATAGTAAAGTCAGAAGTAGTCTCAGTTCCCAGTTGAGGTAAATACAAGTTGAGAAAGCAAAGCATTGTTCCTTAGTTGTTTATATTCCTTGCAGAAAATTGGCTTCCAAAACCATAGCAAGATGATGTATGAAGTTATCTTTTGGATATTTGAAGGTTCTTCTGAAACTGACAAAGCTTCAACATTTGGGATAATTTGGACCAAACATTGGAACCATATCACATCATCTTTGCACTGGTGTTTAACTGAAAAGAATGCAAAGAGAACTTTTTTAAAATTTATTTTAATATACATGGATAGTACATTAAACTCTAATTTGACAGGCTTTTATGCAAAAATATCCAAGTGTTTCTGAAAAAAAAATAGTTTAGCCTCTTATTTTTTTAGCAGGAGTATTACTATCCATATTTCACTGATGTGTGCCTAGCTGGAGCCTGTGATCTGTGTACTATGCTTATAAATCAAGGACATCTGCTTTCTTGCATATTGTTGAGGTGTTAATAGGTTGGGAGTCACAGATGGAGGTAGTCACCAGATAGAGGTATTGTTAGTTTAACTGAATACATAGGAAGATCATGGAGAAATATTTGTTATTACTTCTGGTGCTTTTTTTAAAATATATATATTATAAAGAGATTATAAAAGTGATACTCTCTGTCTGACTCTTCAGTTGCTGTCAACTTCAGTGATTTTATCAGAAGTCTCATGATACTGGTATTTTACTTGAAGTCTAGTCCTTGGAATCAATTATCATCTGATAATCTTAGCTTTGATTTAAAAATAAAATTGATTTTCTGGGCTTCATGAATATAGAAGAAAATGTGAAAACATGCACCGAATGCACACAAAAGGCTCAGAGACCGTAAAATAACCAAGGATTTTTTTTTTCAATTATGATATAAAATAGTTGTCATCATCTGAAGGAGACTGACTTGTAATTTTATTTACCTTGTAGTACATTACTGACTTAAGTTTTGAAAAGTTAGGTACCCACGAAGGTAATGAAAAATATTATATGACAATACAGATTAAAAAAAGAGAACTATGAAAGAAATCAAGATGGACACTCTTGTAGTGAAAAAGATGTTCAGATTTCCCTATCTGTACATTGATTTTTAGCAGGATATTTTCTTAGGTAGCTCACATGAAGTAGTCACATTGTGCTTAGTTTGTTTAGGAAAAAAATACCCATACACTTAGAAAATTATAATATACTTTAATGGCAGCTACTATGCAATTTTAAATTTCTTTCCCAAGTTGGATAGGGCTAAATTAATAGCAAGACTGAATTAAACAATGACTGAATGAGCCACAAGAAAAGGGGCACATAGTTTATAGGTTGTCCTAAAATGTGTGCCCTGCACATTTTTTTCTCCCAAATTCACCCCCGGAAAAGATCCAGTGTTCATATTGGATTAATTTTCAGCAAATGTTGCACCATCCCAAGTATACAATCTGCCCTGTACTCCCATATTATCTGCTTATGCTATATGGATTAGCATCCGGTGATTACCACCGAGCTGAAAGAGAACAAAAATCAGAGATTGACACATGATTTCAAGCTTCTCTTTGAGAAGTCAGTTTGCCACCTGATTTCTCCACACCTTGAGTACTGTGTACAGTTCTGGGCCCCTCAGTTCAGGAAGGATATTGAGGTGCTGGAGCAGGTCCAGAGAAGAGCAACAAGGCTGGTGAAGGGACTTGAGCACAAGTGCTATGAGGAGAGGCTGAGGGAGTTGTGATTGTTTAGCCTGGAGAAGAGGTTCAGTGGAGACCTTATCACCCTCTACAACTCCCTGAAAGGAGGTTGTAGTCAGGTGGGGGTTGGTCTCTTCTCGCAGGCATCTAGCAGTAGGATAAGAGGGCCCAGACTCAAGCTCTGCCAGGGGAGGTTTAGGTTGGATATTAGGAAGAGATTTTTTACAGAGAGAGTAGTCAGGCATTGGAATGGGCTGCTCGGAGAGGTGGTGGATTCACCATGCCTCGCAGTTTTCAAGACGAAACTGGATGTGGCACTGAGTGCCATGGTCTAGAAATGGCAGTAGGCTTGGACTCGATGATCTTTGAGGTCTCTTCCAACCCAGCTGATTCTACGATTCTATGATTCTATAATAACTGGAAGTAAATTTGCATGGAGCTCAGGTTTTGTAATATATGTCTTACATGAGACTTGCTGGACAGGGTAAGGGGGAGGCATGCCATTCTTCCCAAACCTCATACTGAAAGTGTTCCATTCAAAATGAAGTCTTTTTTTTTTTTCTTTACAATGTGCCATATAAAGAAGGCAAAACTTGTTTCCTATGTTATCTTTTATTGCTATAGCATATCGAGGTAGATTTGGGGTCTGTGGACCTCCACAGAATGCTACTCCACCACAGATGCTAGAGCTGGCAGCGCTGTAGCAAAGCATTTAAAATATAGAGTCTGCATGATCAAATCTCCTCACTGTTATGTAAGGCCATGAAGGAAACACCAGACCTGGTTCATTTGTTTCTTTTCCTTGAAAACATATTTTCACTAATGAGGTATCTGAAGGTTGCCAGCACAGATTGGTTGCATTCACTGTGGGAATACTCAGCTATTCTCCCCAACACACATTTTTGTCAGAAAGGTTTAATATTCGCAGCAAAAAACCCAGTGGCTTTTCTCTAGCTAACGTTAAGTTTCTGTTTTATTTTTTTTCAATATAAAGAAAAAATATCAAGGGAAAACTGAAACCAAAAAGGCAGTGCATAAAAACATGGAGAATCCTGGTAAAGTAAATCCCTCTAAAATAGGCAGAAAAGTATGACCATGTACTTGTTAGGTTGTTCCCTATGGATTTTCTTTTCTGAATTCTTTGTTATTGCAAGTTAAAATCAACTACTTGAACATTTTATCTAAGAATTTAAAATACATATCTATATATCTTTAAGTAGGTTACCTGTGAACTAAAATCAAAAAAATATATTATCTATAGAACCATGACTTTAAAAATATGGACTAGAGTTCAGATCTTGCA
>NW_008681865.1:45027-63112 GCF_000695815.1 Acanthisitta chloris | reverse complement strand
AAAAAAGGAATATGGATAAAAGAAATTGAGCAATGATTAAGAGAATGCATAGGTCCTGAGATCCTAGTATTTTGAAAAGTAAAAAAGGTACTTATTTGATCATAGAGGTTAGGCTAGGCAAATGAAACTATCTAAAAGATTACATTTTAACATTAAAATTCTGTAACCTCTGGAAATAAAAAATAATGAGGTCTTGCATTACTGGTATCAAAAGTGGAATCTGCAAACATTTATTTAAAAAGAGAGTGAGAGGGATATTATTACATGACATGCTGACAGATTAAAATATTAAAAATTTTGAAGCAGTGAAAATATATATAAATACATAAGCTTACACTTTGAAAGAACATGTGTATGTAAGAGGGAGAGGAAGGAAGAAAATGGGCTCATGGCTTTCCAGTGTGATGTCTCAATGCAATTAAAATCTCCAGTTGTGATGCTGTAGCAGATCTTTGACAGTCAGCCATTCGAATACCATTTTGACGGCTCAGATACCTTTTTATGGTCATGCCATAGGAAAGATCATTGAAGAACAATTATTTTGTACACATGGCTAAAAAAATAGAGAGGAAGGAAGAAAATGGGCTCATGGCTTTCCAGTGTGATGTCTCAATGCAATTAAAATCTCCAGTTGTGATGCTGTAGCAGATCTTTGACAGTCAGCCATTCGAATACCATTTTGACGGCTCAGATACCTTTTTATGGTCATGCCATAGGAAAGATCATTGAAGAACAATTATTTTGTACACATGGCTAAAAAAATAACAATCAGAGTCCTCTTCCTGCTTTGATCTGAATGTTTTGCTTGCTCTGCCATAATAATTTACTTCTTGATGTGTGTACTAGGGAACCCCTATATAATTGCCTGCTAAATGCTATTTTTTTATGTGAACAGCAGAAGCAGCGAGGTAAGCTTAAAAATATTTGAGATGGAGAGAGTAAATAGAGCCATTTCAGAGTGGCTTGACAAAAAGACTTAAACTGGGTAGAAGATTTTGGACTGAGGTCCTGATCCCGGTCCCATTAAAATCAATGCTAATTTTTGCCACTGAAATCAGCAGAGCAGAAGAACATCCTAAATGTCGCATTGCTGCACATTTAGAAGGATTTGTGATGCTCTTCCCTGTCCTGATTACCTCTGACATTATTCTCAATGATCTCATTGGCTGATATCAGTATCTGAAAATAATTGATCTTTTATTATGCACTGGTGTAATAGAAGCTCCAGCTCATCAGAGTTTTCACAGAACACATATACTCTAAGTGGCAAAAAATTACTAGTAAGTATTCTTTGGTTTTCACCTTTTCTAACTATCAGCAATTTGCACTGATACAGTGTCTTTAATGCAGAAACCATTAAAATACAAACATCCCAGAGGTTTGATTTCATCAGTTCATTCTTACTCTAAATACAGACTTCTTACATATGAAGGAAACTGTGCTGCAGCATCTAGAAAAGAAAAGACCATAAAATTAGAATTTAAAAATGATCAAGAGACTGGATTAAATTTCTTCCATTCCCTTTTCTTGCTGAAGCTTTTGTCACTGAAATACAAATGTCACAAATGTAAGAATAAAACATCTCAAGCATTAGGATTCTGTGATAGCTCATTCAAATGACAATGACTGCACTGAGAACAGAACATTTCACAGAATGTAGTCATTCTTGTGGCAAAGATTATAATGACAGGGAGAAACGGTGCAAAATTAACCAATTCTTGCATCTTCCAACAGTAATCTAACAAGCCTCCTTGTGTTCTGTATAATGTGTTATATTAGAGCCAAAGAGAGGGTGAGAGGGTGAGAGAGAGAGAAATGAAATACTACACACCTTGGGTCATAATTAAGCTTATCTGCTTAGCCCAACAGTAAGAAATCTGCTTTTGGCCATGCAATTGCCAGCAGGTGCCACTGTAACAAATAGGAAAGTACTCTGAAGATTTTGGAAGTAAGAGGATGTTGCTGGGGCTGAAAAATAGGAAAGCTCAGACAGTCCTAGGGAGCAGCAGAAGGAGTCCCAGGGCTAGTCTGCTGAGCAGCCATAGGGAGGTCACTTTGGCTCCCTGTGCCCCCTGTCCCATGTGCAGGGTGTGGGTGATGGCATGGGGCTGGTGTTCGCAGGGTGTTAGCACACATGTTGTTGAGCATCTCTCATGGGTGATAAGATCCTCCCCAAGAGTATCCTGTGAGTTTTTGTAATTTCTTCAGTATTAACTGAGATATTCAACCCCATGTTAGGTTAAGACCTTCAGCTAATTAGGTCATGACAGTCGTACCTTAGGCTAGCAGTAGTGGGTTTTCTTTTAAAATACAGAGTTCTGTATATTTGACCAGCGAGTAACAGGGTCACAAAATAAATATTGCTTCTCTCTTGGCTTTGTTGCATTTTAGCTGTTGGGAGTGTGTTTAACCCTTGCATTGCAAGCTTCCTCTGGAGCACTGTTGTAGGATGTGGGTCAGCTCTTGGGTGTGCTTGCAGCTGGCTTTGCTATCCTGCTTCCACCACGGCTCCAGCTGAGGGCCCTGGGGATGCTGTTTTTAGTGCATGTGTTTCTTTACAGGCATTTCCTGGTTTGGCGAAACATCAGT
Source organism: Acanthisitta chloris (assembly GCF_000695815.1). Classification (NCBI taxonomy): domain Eukaryota; kingdom Metazoa; phylum Chordata; class Aves; order Passeriformes; family Acanthisittidae; genus Acanthisitta; species Acanthisitta chloris. The sequence goes on along the minus strand of NW_008681865.1, from coordinate 60,523 downwards.
TGGGGCCTTTTTTGTACAGGAGTTTGGCTTCATTTAGGTATTTTTTTGTGAACCATCGATATTAAATCCTGTCTCATGAGACTATTTCATCCTGGCTGTATCTGAAAATGCTTCACCACAAAAATGCAAGGCTTTAGTAGTCTGACAACCTCAAGCAGGTTTACTGGTGTAACTGTACGCCCACCTCCGGTCTCAGGGCCCCAGAGTGCCATTTTTTATAGATTTCAAAAGAGAATCTGCCCTTCTGTAGTAGAATTTCAGGAGAGGAACGCTCTGTGTTTACATTCTCTCCTGCAATCCTGGAGCTATGAGAATATTAGGGAAGTGAAACCTTCGCAGGTTTGAGATAGTGCTGCATCAGTTCATGCAAGAAATTATATGGTGATAGACTCTATAGGAAAAAAGGATCAGTCCCATGCTGTGTTTCTGTAAGCGAACTTAAATGTGACCACTGACATTCTTTTGTTTCTGGCATTTGTATCACTTCTGCAAACAAAAGCCCATCCGTGTAACAACTGCAGGCTACTATACAGGCCACAAATCTTGGTTTTATGGCATCACAAGTCTGATAAAGATTTATTCCTCTTTGCCTTCAGAACTTACTTTAAAAAGATGAGTTTCACTACACAGAAGCTGCTGTACAATTTCCAATTTCCCATCGCATTAACTTTTAATAGACTTATTGCTTCTTGTGAATAATAGGAAGAAGTATTCCTGATGCATAGCTTCTAACCTGAGTCCTTTTCGGCTCCATATGCAAGTGCTGATGAAGACTATCCTTCCAAGAGTCTTTATCTGAAATATTGCTAATGTAAGCCTAATCAGAGATGCACAAACAATGTGCTTTCTCCCTTTAATTTTCCTATACCTGCTCTGATATTTGAGTGGTTTGTGCTGTTAATTACCATCTAGAAACACTCTAGTGGTAGAATTTTTATATTGTGTGCATTCCAGGTTTCTAACATTCCTCTCTTAGTGCACCTAAATTCCTAACTTTCAGGGATGTTTGCAAGTCAGATAGGTGATATGTTTAGTTTAGCTGAAGCTTGTTCTAAGAATGTACAAGTTTTCCATTGTCTCTTGAAGTGCTGGGAAGGGTGACAAGATGACAGTTCCCCTTTGTTCCAGACTAGAAGATGGCAATTTCTATTAGGTCTTATTGTTCTTTTCTGAGGAACTGACCCATTTTTCACACATGAAAAACTGTTGAAGAATTTAGTCCCCAAACTGAAGTAAAAAGATCACATAATTTGATGGGAATATCTGCTGTATTGTTTAATCCTCTCTTAAACCTCTTCTTTCAGCTGCTGTGCCTACAAGTCACAACTGCTTGGCAATGGTAGGCTTAGAATACAGTCACCTTTGCTGCTCAATCAATTCTATTTTTATTTTTCTCCTTTTTCCACCTGACATCAACTTCATTGTCTGCCTTGTGCACCTGCAGCATCCTATGTGACAGCTAGGCTGTGAATCCTCAGGGATAGGGAGATTTTGTGACCTATGTCATACCTATTGCAAAACAGCATGATTCTTTGATTGCTACACCATAAATAATGATAGCATTACAAAATGATGCACAGAAAATGAACAAAGCTGAGAAGTAATCCTTTGGCAAACCTTACCTTTTTTTTTTTTTTGGCTCCACTCTCTCAGAATCTTTAACAGGGTTCCCAAGAGAGCAATTGAAAGCTCACAGCTATCTATGGGCAGTGTTTTGTTTTCATTTGAATTTAGGCTTAGCTTAACCTCTTCTGGCTCCTTAGCAGGTCAGTGTCAGAAAGCCACTGACTTTATAATACTTCTTTTAGGGTAGGTGCTACAGTTACTGGAGAATCCATAAAAAAGTGAAAGTAGCCCCATACAATGTTCAGTTTTTGCAGGAATACTGCTGATTATATGGAACACTAAAAAAACCCCACAAGATAAACCATCTAACCAAATCCCCAAAACCATCTGACTCTGTATGTCTGGCATTCTGCAACAGGACAGAAAATTATGAAACAAGGGATTCCTTCCCCACTTTTCTGTATGGCCTTAGAAGACTGAGGTTAGTGTTCAGTGGGAATAGGAACCAATGCTGACACTTTAGGAAGGAGAGGAGAAAAAAGTAATGTCAAATAAGAAAAGATTGCTTGAAATACATTTTATGCATTGAGATAGGAGAGCTGGATATGAGCAGCGGAAAATATACAGCTATGTCTTAAAGCTTCAATTCTTTTTAAGTTTACTCATTTATACGCTTTGAAGTTCCAGGAACTTGTGTATGGAACATCTTCAATTAGTTTTGGATCCATCATTATAAAGTTCTAGAAAATTGTTTATTTTGAGAGATTCCACTGTTCATTTTGACATTTTCGACGTTCTGAGTCCGAGGTTCTTCATAGATTTGAATTTATTCAAATATCCTTCAGTCCAGATACATATATACACATGCACGTATATGCATATGTGTATATATATATGTGCATGTATGTGCATGCATATGAATTTACATACATGTATGTATATATAATTGTATATTGGTAGCCAACAGTATTCCAATATTTACTTGCTTTCTGATGAGAATTAAATTATATTTGTTCCTGAGCCTCAATCATCTATTTTTCTAGTTACTAATCCTTGGCCTTCCTCACTGTAGAGAGACTGTGCTCTTAGTTCAGTTTAGCCCTTCATAGTTAAGCTCTTTTGATTTGTGATAGATTACCATAATGAAAACTTGCAGTTCCTTCTACAATGAAGAGAAAGACATTAATTTATACCAGTTCATTTTTTGTTAGTCTATTTTATAAATATATTTGTAAAATTAGATTAAAAATGGATTTCAGACAGGCATTTTGGATTTTCAGATCACTAGTGAATGGATTGGTGCTCTCCATGTTCAGACAGTGTCTGTTATATTGTGGGCACTTCAGGAAATCAGTAGTGAGTAAATACTACACCTGAATGGTTCTCCAGAAACTTAGAGATTGATTTGATTGTGTCGAATGAATTTTTTTTATGTTGCTTGTGAACTAATCAGTTGTTGCTGATCCTTCTCCAAATTCTTTTGATGAAAATATACTCCAACAAAGGTCTTTCTGACATTACTTCAGACGGGTTTCATTCCATGTTTAATTTCAGCATTCATAAATCAATTATGTTTTGCTGTGTAATCAGGTACCTCAGGGGTTAGGCCCAATAATTGTTTAGATTTATATATTTTACTGAGCTTATATCACACACAGATTTAGATCTGGATTCCACTCTCCATTACAAATGTGTATTTGAAGTAATTCTAGTGATATTAGCCGAGATGTAAATGAGAGGAGGGGAGAATCAAGCCCATGATCTGTCGAACCATATATATTTAGATAGCATGCAGACCTTTTCCTGCACTTTAAAAAAACATTTTATGGTATCTTTCCAGTGTGTCTGTTTGGCTAATTTACAATATTGGAAAGTCAGGGAATTTCTAAAACCAAATCCATATAAGATAAAATTCCTTTGATTGGATCTTATCCCCAGTCCATCAACACTCTTCCATCACTTTCAAAGTTGGCAGTTCTCAGATAGTATCAGTCCCAGGGGTGGAAACCTTGGGTTCATGTTTGTCTTGATTTTGTCTCTTCTGGACCATGTAAATATAAATATTAAACTGTCATGTTTGACTCAGAGGTACATGAAACCTTAAAGATGTAGTAGTTGTTGAGAACAGTCAAATAGTGCAGATCTGAAAAGTGCAAGAGAGGATGTTTGCACATGTGTGTGTTAATGTATGCCTGGATAATTAATAATTGTCTTCTAATAAGATGAATTCTTTAGCAGCTTATGTCATGCATCTTCTCGACATAGCAAAATTTGATCTGTTCATTTCCCTGAACTCATATTATCTATCCATAAAATGTCATATTGATTTTTAAATACCATTTGTAAACTTCATGTTGTCCACATCCTGATCTCAAGTGGCTTTGGGAACTACTGATAGCTTTTGTTCTGCTTCACTTGTTTATGTAGCAGTAGTAATCCTTTCTTTTAACATTATTAGGAGCAATATTTTTACCTCAGTGGATCTGGATTTCAATGAATTTACTTATTTTCTACTTTGTACTATTTTTTCTGATAATTCAAGCAATTGTGCTTTTCTGACAAATACCTTAGTGAAAAAAGGCTTTTGTGTCAAAAGAACATTTTCATGAAAATAACATTTTAAGTTCATATGGGGTTTCAGGCTAGCATACTTCTGCAAGAATAAAATGTCTTATGACTTAGCTAACCAGTCACACCTAAGTGAGAAAAGTGAAATTTTAAATACCATAGATTTTTAAGAAAGATATTTGCCCAGTACATTTGATAAATCCTTCAGTTCAAGGGAGCTGTATTTGCCCCACAGATAGTCTGCAAACAGAAAAGAAGATCGAATTTAGTGGCTATTTTATTCACTTTTTTTCCTATTCAGATCCAGTAGAGACTTTTTTATCGGATGTGTATTCTTTTGAAAGATTTTAATGGCATAGAGCTCTCATGTAAAGTTTGTTGAGAAGGAACTCTGTTCTTCACTCTTCTCAGTTCTCCCATTAATGTTAATGTGTTTTGCCCACTAAATTTTTCACAACTTGGGCCTTACACAATTTATGTCATTCATTTTGAATTAAACTTTGAGAAAGCATGACTCTTGGCATACTCCCCTTTCACTGTCACTCCCTTGCAGTAAATAAAAACACGGGAGAGGCTTGATGACAGCAGTACCAAGTTGAAAATGTAACCTCGGCATCATTTGAAATGAAAGCAGATGCAGCAAGTAAATGTTCTGGCACTGAAACATGAAAATTAAATCCCACTTCAAATACAATTCTTTAATTGGGAAGCATCCCAAGCACCAAGGCTTCACTTCCCAACAAACACAACTATTATGTTAATTGGTGTGGCCCCCATATAAGCCTTGGGTGGATCTGAAGTTAGCTGTTGTTTTTCTGGCCTGACTTTCCAACCACATTCATTTTGCGAAATTGCATTTCTATGAGAGAGTGGGTTGATATGCTGCAAGTGTTACTAATTCTATTGAATCACTTTTTTTCCTTTTAAACAGAAGATCAAAAACCTAAACCACTTTCTATTTTTAAAATGCTATATTTCCATAAACAAAAGTAGACATTTGAATAACCACCTTATTAAGATTTGGTGTTCCTGAAAGGGAGCCCTGTTTCTCCATGTTTATTACTAACCACAGCACTAAATTATGCAAATCTTAAAAGTATGTTTGAACAAAAGGCCTATATAATTTAGCTGGTTGAGATTTTTATTTTTAATCTGCGGGTGTGATTTTAGTGCTGACAGAGGTAAAGATTAAAAATCCATTGCAGATTCAACAAGGCAGTCAAAAGGGTTTGCTGAAGGGCCCAAAGCAGACTTGCCAGATCTCTTTGGACCCATAAGCAGTCTCTGAGCTCTGTTCCCCCCAAAATATCCTGAAGCAGATTTAAGATCCTGCAGGCAGGAAGGATCTAATACCTCTTAAGCAGTACATCTTGCTTTTACAGGGCTTTGCAGCACCATAACCCTGAAAGTGCTTCTTAGAACTGTTTCAGTGGGATGCCTCTTTCTAGTGGGAGTTGGAAACACAGTATTATCTAGAAAGATGGATGCATGGAGCATGTGGTATCTTAGGTAAAAAATGATAATGTTCCTCCTCTTGAGCATAAATATCCAGTTCACTCATATCAGGACTTTAGAACAATGAGAGTACAATTTTAGCGGGACACTTAACAGACATCCAGTCCTTCCAGGTTCAAACTAGCCTTCTAGAAGGCCAGGCTGAATGGAAGTAAGAGTCTGTGGCCTCAGCTTCTCTGTTTTGGAGAGAAGCTATGCTGCTGCTGTCACTAAGTATGCAGAAGAAAAAGTTTTCCCTCATTTTGGTGCCTTAAAACCAGGTGATTTAACACCTCTACTATGTATTGAATCAGAATCTTGGCCACTGTTGCTCTAAATACACAGTGTATCATTCATACATTCCTGAATTCACACAACTTTATCCTTTTTGCGGCGAATAAACTATGAAACAATACCTCACTAACATTTTCCTTACTTTCCTTGCATGTTTATTTACTTTCCTTGCATGTTTATTTATTTTCCAGCTCCATATTGTAACTCTATTTTTATTCCACTGTTTTTCTGTTGTGGTTTTTATTTTTCTTTGTCTTTTCCAATCTTTTTGCCCTTTTTGGCTCTTCATCTGTTCCACATTATATTCTGTTTTTACTTCTCTCTTGTTTTGGAAAGGCCCTTCAGATTAATTTTTGCACTTCATTTTATCACCTTTTTGTTTCTGTATCTCCTCCTAATGACTTTTTCTCACTTTGCCTTTACTTCCATTTTCTCACTCCTTTCCCATTTCTGAATTTCCTTTCTATTTGCCAGAATTACACTAAAATGCTGTGCAAATAAATGTCTTTGTGGGACTTTTATCTTTGGAAGTGTTTTATAGCCATGGGATGCTGCTCCCCAGCACCCTTGCAGAGATTTATATACAGGCTGTGTGCTCCGATCCCGAACTGCACATTCAGCTGCTTAGCATTCATGTCTCAACTTTAATAGCTTCAACTTCATTCTTGAGTTAAGTACAAGAAATGACCAAATGTTCTTCTGTACTCAAATCTGCAAACTTGTCATAGAGGAGAAAGTCAGTGGTAATGAACTTCCCTTAGGAAAACAGTGAGAGACTGATATAGTTCTTTTGCCTGTGCTGCAATGATCAGGACCCTGCTGTTCTGAGTGTTTTCTATCTTATCTTGAGTACTAAGCCAGCCTGGAAATGGAGAAGGCATTCCGGCACGATTACACTGCATGCACTCAAGCCTTGTAGAGCTCCTGTGAGCAGGCATCAGTTCCCAGGAACCCTGGTCACCTGTGAGGTGGTGGGTGATGTGCTTTTACCAGAATGTGGCTAATCATAGAGTCCATTTACAGAGCAGGGAGTTTGCAGTGTCTTTGTTCCTTTAACCTGACACCAGAAGAAGGATAATCCAGAAAAGTCAGAATGGTAGCTTTTTGACTTCATGAGAGAACAAATCCTTCTTCACGATGTATCTTAGAAAGGCTCTCATCACACTAATGAGGTCTGTCCCCAGCAATCTCTTGCTTCAGGAAATAAATCCTATGTTGTAGTAAGGATTTTTCATCATAATCTCTCTGCGTTTCGTGTGTTTCCTTTCAGGCACCTTTCTGTGGTGCCACTTTTTATTACATTCTCTGTGTCTCTTCCCTAATCAATAATCAAAATTAATTCTGCCTTTTTATTTTTTTGTTTAAATTCTACTTCTCCAAGGCACTAATGCTCACCAATTCCATTACGGAGAAATGCCCCCAAACTTTCTGACAGCTGGAATGTGTGGTTTTCCTTCATTATCTTCAACCTATGGCTGTGTCCAGAAATAAAAAAGAATTTTGCTACCTCCTAGAAAGTACAGATCTTTCACCAATTTAGCAGTAGCAAATGTCTTCATATGTTTCCTTAGTAAGTGGGAAATTTCATAAGAAGCTTTCTGGATGGGCAGTGGCTCCTTCATTTGTGGCTAAAACATTTGTTGCTTTTGCAATTTGCAGTGATTGCTTAAGAAAGGAATGGTTTGTTTTTGGAAAGCTGCTTTGAGTTCAGTGGGTTCTGTGCATAGTTAACGACAATGCTTTAATTTTGTGGTGGGGGTGGTGATGCAGCTTGTGCTTCTTGGAGTCTTTGCTGCATTCTTACAAATTACATGTCGCAGGAAGCCTGTTTTTGGTTTACTTCAAATTTAAAGTAATCCCCTCCCCCTGCTTTTATTAGTCCAGGGTCAATTCCAGGAGCTCTGGTGGCAAAAAGCAGCTGAGCAACAAACACGTCTGATCCTGAAGATTATCTGATAAATCTCCAATGACTAAGGGCAGATGTTCTGGCTTGTATGCCATCTCCTTCCAGTGCCTGGGAACTGGGAGTGCAACCAGAATGTGACTGTGCTCAGAAGATTCACATTTACCAGGAAAATCTCTTACTCTTACTCACCACTTTTGGAACTCTGCCTGGATAAGGTTGGCACAATGGTAGGAGGGTGACAAGTTGATTAAAAATCTCTTTTGTCCTCTGCTACTCAGACAAATGTGAAGAATGAGAAAGAATGATCTCACATTTTTGTTTTGTTATTTGTTTTGTTTTGTTACACAAACATTTGCTTAAAAAATCAGAAGACTAAGAAATGGAGTAACAGACAAGATATTGCATGGAGGCAGGAAGCTCTGAGATATAATGGCAGGTTAAAAGTTAATAAGTGAAGTGTAGCCGACACAAACACACCACTTTTGAAGCCCATGCTGACTCTGTATAGCACTACTTTCAGCCAGAGTAGCTTTAACTCTGGGATGCCTGCATGAGGCACTGCTGTTGTTCTGGCTTGCTTAGAGCTCACACAACGCTGCACATAGATGTATAATATAGGCTGAGAGCTTTGAATATACACATGGCAAATGTGCTCCGTATGGTAGTATGTGTGTTTTTGAGAGAGAACGAGATAATAACAGTATCCATAGCTATGTCCTAAATGGAAAACATTCAGCAATTCAAACTGAATCAAGGTCACTGTTTGTAATAATGTAGTGTCAAAAATTAACAGCTAAGTTAGGGATTTATTTTATTTGTCTGTGTAATAACTGAAAGTACTTAGAGAAAACAGAGCTGCTGTTTGAAAATAAAATATCCAAACTGCTTAGATGAATAGAATACATGGCTTAAAACCCTCCAAAGCTTGTCATATAACATGTAATAAGTCTGTAAAGCTGTAGTATACTATTATGGAAATGAAAATGAAGCAAAAGTATTTTTTTAATTTACTTACAATATGTTGTTATATGTTCGTTATAAAATGAAGGAAAGAATGGTATAATAGCCTCATATGGGCTACGTTAAGTGTTCACATAATTACATGTTCCATTGTAATTCAGATCACAGGTGTCAGGTGCAAATTCTGTTGCCTAATCAAGAGAAACATTTTTAAAGATGAGACATAAGAAAAAGCTTCTGAATGTTCTCCACTATCTTATAAAGTCATCCTCAAGCATTTTGCTGAGTTTTCCAGAAATCGAGATACCTCTTAACGCTATTTTTACATTCCTATGCTTCTTTGTACTTTGAAATAAATTAATCTGTATGAAAAGACCCCTCACAGCTGTACTGTCCTTCCTTTCTCAGCAGGGGCAGTCACGTGGAGCAGAACAGTTTCAGGGCCCATTATGGAATGTAAAAATACTTGGGGCTCAGCAAGCTTCTCCATAGTGTCAGGTTCTCCCCAAACCTGAGGTATCACTTGACAACAGACAGTGGATCTGGTCTATAATAGAACATTACAACTAAAAAAGCTCTTGGGAAGTCATCCAATCTATTCCTCTACACATGACAGGATTAGCTACAGCCATGTCACTTCTGACAGATGTTTTTTTTCCAGCTACTCTTAAAAGCCTTTAATGATGAAGATGTCACATTCTGCCTCCTTTTCTGAGCAAAATAACTCCAACTTATGTATTCTTCCATTTTCCAGCATATTTCCTAGACTTCTGACCTTTCTTTCAGATTTATTCCAATCTTCTTGGCAATGTGGTGCCCCATAATGGCGCAGTATTCCAGATGACTCTATACATGACTCTATACAATCGCAAACCAGTGTGATTCGATGTCCTGTCAGAATCTGACTTTTTGTTGGAGCTACCTAAAATCAGTTTCAACCCACGCCACATGTCTTGATGGTGTGTCTCAGAAGGAAACATCTTACCAGAAAAAACAACATACTGTTTCTTCACTGAACATTAAAAGCAATCATGCAGTATCTGCTTTTGCTCACCCTCAACAGTTGGAAAGTTCTGTTGACCCAGTTACTGAAACCTCAATGTACCCAGTCTCCTACACAGTTTGCAAAGTTCATATTGTTCTACACCATTAAAATCTTGGACATTTTTAGTTCCTTAACAAATAGTAATGAGGTATTCACGGTGTTCTCTGTATTCAGCACACATGTCCATAACTGGCTCACAATTTCAAATTATGAGTCCATCTACTGGGCTATAGATAATGATATACAGCAATTATTAAACACTGGATAACAGGCCATGGAGGAGTGGACCAATCTGCAAAGGCCAGAGCTACAGCTATGATGAGATCACACTTGGCAGAGGGTGGAGATGAGTTTCCCTTTTCTGGAACAAACACAAGCTAGGGTATCCACATTGCAAAGTGCTGCAGCTCTATCTGGGGATACAGATACACCAGCACAGGGGGCTGGAGCCCCTCCCTGACCTTGATGGAAAGAGCCATAGTTGCTTTTCCAGCCACCTGTCTGAACAGAACAAGGTGATCCTCCCATGTTTTTGCCTGAATAGCTTTTTCTAGGAAAGTATTGGCCAGCAGAGTTCAAAGCCATGCCAGGGGTGTTGCCAGCACCTAAGCAGCACCGATTACAGTAGAAGTGTTACCACTCTGGTAGGGGTGGACAGGGTGAAGCACGCTGAGCATGCTATCCTACTTTCTACCCCAAGAGGAGGAACTGGTAGGCATAAGGCTATCTGTATCCAGTTTGATACATTTTAAGAGTTTCTTTTTCCCTGCAGGCTTGAGCAAGCTCTGTGCCCTTTCTACCACTGCGGAAGTAGAAAAGTAGCGCAGATCCAAAGTTCTTTTCATATTTTTCAGCTTAACAAATGGTATAAAATTAAATTGTGGTCTTTTTAGGCCCAGCTTCTAGTAAAATAGTCTCTCTGAATTTCCTGGGGCAGACTTGGTTACATCATGCCCAATGACATGCTGTTGGCATATGGCAGTAGACTGTAAAATGGGGAGAAGTGAATCAAAGGCATGTTAATATTAATACATCTATGTTGCTTGCTGCTTGAGGAATGCAGTAGAAAGGGAATCATATGTAGTTTATGGAAGAAATTAATACATTCCAGATGTTAACCATGCGACCAAGCCTTGTATATACAAAAAGGGTTTTCCCAGTGCCTATATTTAATCTCCACATAAAAAGACAGGTTTTGTAAAACCCTTCCCACTATATGTCAGCATAAACCAGGGACATTTTTCATCTTGAATCACAAATGTAGTAAATAATATCCATCTACTTTAATATTTGTTTAGTCATAAACATTTATTTATTAATGAGATACTAAGATGAAATGGTGGTGGAAATATAAAGCATATCAATGTTCCAAACAAAGGTTTCTGCTCTACCCAGAGCTTGTGCCACTATGGTCAGTGGTGCCAGCATAGCAGAATATCTCAAGGTATACTTGAAGGTGGATCCTGATCCAACAGACATCACAATTCAGGCACTCTGCAAGATCTGGTATTTGCATTGGAAGCAAAGGGAAACACCACCACTTAGGCTGTTGCTATTGTCTCTTCTATATTGGAAACTTGGAGTATTTACATTCTGTTAATGTTAATTTGAATAAGAGGCAAAAAAATTTGTTCATCACTGAGAAAATATTCTGGTGGAGTTCTGTTTAACTTTGCTGGTGTTTTACTTGCTGTTTTTGAGGCTGAACTGATGGCAGGCAAAGCAAATAAAATGTCATATCACCTTTATGTGTTGATTGAAATTAATGCCTTTCAATATTAAATATTTATGTAGATCATGTATTCTCTGCATTCAATCTAAAATATCTATGGCAGCTCAAAATTAGCATTTTCCCTATACTTGTAATAAACAGTTCATACACAATTTGTAGACTTGAAATTAAGTCACTAAAATAACTGGTGGAATAATTCTGAGTTATCAACAGATTCAAAATTATTGTTAGCTGCTTCCAGACAAATTGTGAATGAGAGGTGAAATTCTTCAAGTTATTCACTGCAAATTATTTGCTCAGATATTGTTGTGTTATTAAAATATACAATATGCACAGCACCCAAAATGTAGTAGGAATCTAAAAAAAATGAAGGTACCAACTTGAAATCCAATTTGGTTAAATTAAAAGGCTGGAGAACTCCTGTTCTACTCTGTTTGAAACTGCTTCTCTTCTGTGGAAAGAGGAACTGGAAAGTCAAAGGAGGAAGAAACCTCCGATATTCTCCCTTCTGTGACAAACTCTCTTTAGGGGTTTTGGGATGGATCACCTGTGGGATAGGTCCCAGAGCAGCCCCCAGACTAATATTTTTAGTTCAGGAGAATCAGTCTGAAGCCAGGGCTCTATAACCTAAGGCCTATCACAGTCAGGTGATGTAAACAGCCCCCATCATTTCTGTCTCAGCTTGTCCTTTCCAAGCATTGCTATGCAGTATGGCATCTCTCCATTCTATGGACACAGAAGTTTGTGGGTCCTTGTTAATAACAAGCTCAGTAAAAGATAAAAAAACCAACCAACAAAACCAACCAAAAAAAACTTCAGAATACACCTGAAAATCTATATGTTGGCACAGTTAAGACTCGTGTACTTGAAAAAACAAGACTGTAAGAACTGGCTCTATACCAGCACTGAGGCCAAGCTTCTGATTGTGCTGAATTACAGCTCAAATCCATGCATGTGGCGAGTGAGTGCTATCTTCCTCCTCTTACCTCCTAGGACAAGCAAAGGCCAAAGTGCTTGTGTTGTCAACATCTTAATCTTCCTTCAGAAATCACTTTGTGCTAAATTTATTAGAGGGCATGGTATATGCCCTGCATATATATGCATGAGGGACATTCCCCCATTAGCTTTGCCTGATCCTCCAGTGTGTGGCTCTGGAGAAATGCGCAAATGATGCCATGGAGAATGTGGCAGGCCTTGGAATTATTTCTATGATCACAAATTCCACGTGTCTCTTTCTACCTGTGTGCTGCCTTTTTGCACTCAAAGCATTAAATCTGAGCTGCAGCTTGTGCACAGGCAGGAGTTGCAGACAGTGATCTCAGATAAACCCACTTACCATATTTAGGACATATATGTGGGTTCTTTGAAGTCAGTCCTTCCATCAGGGTCTGGTGGGAAACCTTGGGGATAGGGAGGACCCCCGGGGAGAGATGCAAACTACTCCTTCCCAGAGCAAGGGAAGACTTAGACAGGGATAGAAGCAGTTTCAAGGAAACTTCTCAGCTGCATGAAAGCTGGTCTGTCACCTGAGGAAAAGATAGTCTCTAGGAAATACTGACCTGGGACATTTGCTTGTGAAATGGCCATAAGAGATTAAGGAATTACTGCTTCACAGATGTTTGTTTTTTTCTATTTGCTGCTCAGTGGGCTGATATTTGGTTTATTGTAAGGGAAAATTAGACAACTTAAACCCATATGAATATAGATTCCACTTGGGTTTTTTTAAGCATTTCTCCAGCTGTTTTAGACTGAGAAATAAATGCTTTGTAAACATGTCTCCCTTTTGACCTGAAGTATCACATGCCTTCCTGATAGCAATGACCTCCAGACAGCCTAGTTGGGTCCTTGAGAGGAAAGCCATGGCATGATGCCTGCCAGAGTCCTGGTGGTGTCCAGTGACAGCTCAGGCCCATCTCACCACCCAGGGGTCTGGTGAGAGGTGGCAGGAGCTGCTGGCTGACATAGGACAGCTGTGTTGGGGACTGGGTGCACTGCTGGCTCTTGGAGAGCCTTGGCTGGCTTGCCCTTTCCTGTGGCTCTGACAAGTAGTCCAGAAGTGGATGCTTTTGGATTTAGCTGGGAACGACACACATTATTCATCAGGCTCTCTGACTGCTTAGCACCTCCAGACTCCTCCTGGCTGTTTATATTTAAAAACAAATCCTAACAATTGTTGTTCAAAGTAAGGACTGACAGCCTGTAGCATTTTTATTAAAGCACGCTGGGCAGAAACTGAAGAGAACAGATAAGAGTTAATGCATGTTTGTAAAACAAGCAGGAAAAAGTCTTCTGATTCATGAACCTTCACCAGCAACAGCTTCCATGTCAGAGGAGCAAAGGTGCTGAAAGGGCAAGAGCCAAAGGCTCCTGCTTTAAATGTAGAATTTGACCGGAGACCAGCAGGGTAGGACCTCAGGGAATGACTAAGCAAATACTTAGATAGGAGGTCTGTGAGGTAAACAGGACTAAATTGGTGCATCGCTTTGAATGTCAGCAATGCAGTTTTGTAGGTAATACTAGGATTTAATGGGAATTCATAGCGGAGCCCTAAGTGCAGGAATGACGTGATGAGAAAACTCAGTACAGATGCTCAGTCTGAGGCACCCTCTGAGAGGAGCTGAGGCTCCCAGAGACTGTCATAGAATCAGGGAATCACAGAATCCTTCCAGAGGGTTCTCAGCAAAACTAGACTCCTGTGGGTGTGTGCTTAGGTGAATGCAAAAGCATTGCATGGCATCACTCCTCTGTGTCAGCTGCCATTTAAATTAAGAGGAATTTATCTCCTGCTTTACAGTGTACTGAACACTGGATTCTTTTTAGTGGTATTTACCACAATGGATATCTTTGTTCTCTTAATCCATGAACACAGAAGATGTGTTTATATTCCCTTAAAGTAAGCTGGGAATTTGCAACTTGCAAACACTCCATCCACAGTAATAATTGACTTATTTCAGGAGATTTTACCCAGGATACTGAAATGCTTCTAGAAACTGTTGATCTAGTTTTTGCAGGGTTCCTCCCAAATTAATGTAAAATAATGTTAAAACTTGTAGCAGTAAGACTCTGTTTTTGTCACATCTGAGTAGCTGTACCAGTCATAACAAAATTAATATCTCTACCTGTATCACAATATTTTTCTCCTGTGTCAGTTCTTTCTCAGATGAGATGATTTTTTTTGTCTATATATAAATAAATACATCTGCTCAAGGCCCCATCTTTGCTTTCACTGACAGAACTGATAATATTGTACTTGTCCTTCAAAGTCATGCAAATGGAATCCTCAGGCTCTAGGTATTAAATGCTGGCTAACCTGATTATTTTCTTGAAAACATAAATGAAATTATTACTGTCCTGCTCCATTTTCATACTCTTTATAAACTCCTGGCAGAAAAAGGAGAGATAGATAATAAGATACTCAAATCACTTTCTTACCCTGTAATTAGCACATGAAAAAAGAACTTATTGAAAACAATAATTCCTCGGTCATTTGTCTTTATTTTAATTTTGCTTTGAAGCCAACATATTTTCTCTGAGATTTCATTAGCAGCCATTTTGTAAATGAGATTCTCACTAGTAAGAACCAAGTTTGAGTGCTCTACCACATTAAAATTTAACGTTTTCTATGGCTTAATATAAATTCTTCTTAATGCAGAGAGACTTTTCTGCGACGTTCATAGTTTAAAAGGCTGGATCTAATTAAGAATATAAGTGCCTAAAAGTAGAGTTCTTCAGTTCCTAACTTTGAGGCATCTGGCTCCTCGAATGTAGTTCAGAATCTGAAGTTAGCCAGCAAGCATCCATGCTTAAGGGAAGATTTAAGCATCTTACAAAAAAGATCCAAAACAGGAGTTTTAAAACCTCCTACATGGGCTTCTTAGGCCAAAGGGAAGTACCTTGAATGAATTTTTAAATGTCTCCTGAAGATAGCTCA
>NW_008681865.1:41992-44999 GCF_000695815.1 Acanthisitta chloris | reverse complement strand
ACAGGATCAGTTAATAGGGAAAACAAAGCCCTTCAAACGACCCAAACAAAACATTAGACACTCTCTTTGGAATAAAGACTGGGAATTAGGATGGTATTCCTCCCTGTCTATCACTGCTGAGCTAAAGCACCACAAGCCTTCTGTATGTCTGCTAGGAGTCTGAGATCGGAAACCATACTGGGAAGAATGGCAAGTATTTCCACCAGCTTGTGGGAAGTCTGGTCAGTCCCCTGGAAGGTAAATAAGAAACATGTTTTAATACACTGAGAAGTGGTTTAGCCAGTCTGGCCTCTGTAGGAAATGGGCAGGGCCTGACCTAGGTGTATTTGAAAGAGACAACTGTGACTTCTGCAGTTTGATATAAACTTGTCTCTCTGCACTAGAAAAGTGAAGCTTTTTAGTTACAAAATTTTTAGCGGACTATCTAAATTCCCTGATTTGCTTTAGGCCTGTATCCTTATTCTTTAACCAAACTCTGTTGTTGCATTCAGTTAGAACTAGGGGTCAAAAATGCTCTCTGCACTGTTCTGCTTTCACACCACAGCTCCAGGAACAGAGAAGCCCCTGAGGATGTTTTGCTGTTCTTGCAAAGGGAGGAGAAACGTGCGAGCAGGAGCCATGATTTCCAAGCCTGGAGTAAAGAATTGACTTGCTGCCACTTGAAGATGTGCAAGGATATATCTTCTTGAGAATCTTGGAAAAAAATGTGTCTTCATGGAGCTGTTTAGCTATCTGGTCCCATCCCCAACCAGGTAACTCTAAGTGTCACTGAGGCAGTATTGTCCCCATATTTTCTCAGGAGGGTTGGTGTTGCCTTCTTGCCCCAGGACAGGCTGCAAGCTAAATAAATAAATGAATAAATAAATTGCTTCAGAATCTTTTCCAGGAGATCTCACAGGGAAGAAAAGCCCAGCCAACACAGAATCCACCGTGCTGTGAGGTAAATTTCTAGAGAATAAATCAGACCAACAGTGCTACCAAGCAAACTCAGTCTTGCCCTGACTGTTACTTCTTTCTCTTCCTTGTATTGTCCCTGTTGATACAAAGGTTTAGTGATACACAAAGGCATAAGCAGTACATATCCATGTGCACTGTGAGGTGTACTAGAGGATTCATGTCTTTCGTGGGTTAGACTCTCTCCATAAATTGTAACTATAGATATTTCTGCATGTGGCTTTACTTAGTTTATAAATGTAGTCATACAAGCAATAAGCGTCCAAATCATATTGTTATGTGCTCGTGGCTGATTAGCTGACTTGGGGTGTAAACGTGATCATCAATAAAAAGCATAATGAAAGCTTGTTATTTTTTAAACATAATTAAGTCAACGGAAAAACAGTTCAGCATCACTGTAGAAATAGTAATTGATTCATTACCTGTAATCATGTTAGCCTGCTCACATTATCGGAGGCTAATTGGTGAAAGGAGAGAAAAAGAGAGTATATCACTGCATACACAGGTGTGATCTCTATATCTACATGTGTTTGACATATTATATGTATTTCATTAATCACTTTTTAGATAAAACAGTATAGGAGCAATATGGAAATGCAGAAACAGAGATACTGAGAACACTTTAAAGGTACAGTGTAAGAGCAAGAGAATGATTCATTCATCAGGTAAATTTAAACAGAAGTAACTTAGATTGTTATCCATAACACCAGGAGTGACATCCCGTTTTAGTGGAAATTCTAGTATAAATTGTTTTAGAGGGAGGCAAGGTGTGTTATCAGCACCTGTCCTTTTCCTTGCAAAGAAATGAAGCAGAGATGTAATGGAAAAACCTTTACAGTATGTTGCCTGGTCTTATAGTACATTTTTCAAAGTCTCATTCTTAAAGTTTCCATTCTATTTCTATAGAAGACTGATGAAAGGGATTATTTGCCTCAAAATATCCTGCTGGTTCTGACAACAAATCTGGTCTTTGTTGAAGGTTACAAAATTTTATATAAATATTTCATAAACTGCTTCATGGGAGCAGCTCCTGTCATTCGTCCATTGTATTTACTATTTGGTTTTGATTTATAGAAAAATGTTGTTCTAAACATCCCTAAAAAGACATCATATGGATTCAACAATCAAGTAATAGTATCAGGGCCAAAAAAGTCTTTGGGTTACCCGGTTATGCTAATGTGTCACAAAGAGGGTAGCCTTGGGAATGGTACCATGTCAGAGATTTAGGTGCCATCTTCTTTGTTCATTTCTATAAACATAGTGTTTCAGGGAAGGCTGAGGTATTGGCATTTCTCTAGGAGGTATATGCCTCAGCATGGTAATGCCAGAGTTTAGAAAGGTCAGTAGTGTGAACTGATTGCTGCAACTTAATGTATTATTTCACCTTTATGCATTTTTTCTAGTGGTATTGTTATGGGAACTGGCTGAGATAGTTTTATATAATTATGAGGAAGTAGAGGGTTAGGAGCAAGGGTGGTAAGAGTAGAGTCCTTTTTTATACTCCACGCTTTTTTTCTAGTATCTGGCAGCAAGGAACTGGTCAGGTTTACACCTTAGGCAATACTTCTTATATATTTGTTAAGGGGACAGTATGGCCAAATGATCATCAGCTGGTACAAGGCTGAGCCATGGAAGACAGATAGGTTAGATGAATCAAGACACAGGTCTGACTCAGTAGCGCGATTCTTATATTCTCTACTTACAGAATGGGAAGGATCTTAGCTAGAGTAAATGACCAAGAATATGACAGAGAGGGGAAAAAACAACTCAAAATTTGTGTATTTGGTCAAACCCCTATTCCCTTTGCTTTCTGCAGTAGAAATTTGGGACCTGGAAACAAAATGTGTCTCCAAAGCTTGTAGCATGTCAGGTACATGGAAATTCTCATGACAATTAGAAGGCTGCAATATTTGAAAGGCCATAAGGACCAACTAATGTTTGAATAAGGTAAGACTCCTTTTGGATCTGGAGTACTCATGTTTGTTTTCACTGAGGGTTTATAGGAATTATTGCTTCTGTGACCTGCTTGGGAGCTTAGATCAAAGAACCAAAG
>NW_008681865.1:0-41973 GCF_000695815.1 Acanthisitta chloris | reverse complement strand
AGAACAGAACAAATAAGGCAGCTATAGAGTGATCCTTCCATGGTATAATTTCCCAGCTCCTAGCAATCAGCATTTTAGTGATTTTTTTAGGTTTTTTTCTGAGCCAGAGGTTGCATCTGGGCTTTCATGTTTAATAACCAATGATGTACATCTCCTCTATGAATTTGCCAAATGCTTTTTTAAAATCCAGATAAAGTTTTGTCCTCCGCCTGTTCCTGTAGGCAGTAGGTTTCACAATTTAATTATGTATTATATAAAAAGTGCTTCCATTTATTTGTTTTAAAACTGCTTTGTTTTTCAGTAGAGAAAACACTGACAGTAATAACACCATTTTGTTAGTGCAAGTGCAGATATACTTGGAGTTTCTGCTGGCAGAGCTATGTTGATTAGCCATCACTTCTTGGCTATGCCAAAAGGTATGTTGGCAAAAATAGAGATATGCCCTAACTTAGATAGGCTTCTAGGAAAAACAAAGAGACAACTTGCATTCTCCCCATAACGTGAGGGATTTTGGCACCTGGCCTGCACTTGACTTGCATTCTAAGGTTGTTAAGAAAATGCTTTTATTTGAGAGGAATTCAGTTACTTGATCACTTTTGTTTCAGAGATATTAGTGGATATTTTCCCTTTTCTGAGCCTCTCTCGGGTGCCTAATTGGGAAAAAATTATTTATACATCGAACATTCAACTGTTGGACCATTATATTTTACTCTGGCTAAATGAGTTTAACTGTGCACCTTGTCTCCCTTTGCCAATGTACTGAAATGTGATTTCTTTGTGTGATTTTCTCTGGTGGCTCTCCTCAGAAATGTTTTTCAAAAATAAATATTGGTTGATAGAGAGATCTTGGTTCACAAGCACCCAGAGAAAACAGCAATCATGAAATCATGTGTTTTCTCCTTCACTTAAAATTCTTCTCTTTATACCAAGGTGCAAGATTGATCTGTAGCTGAAAGTACAGAAAATTTCTGTATGGATGAAATGCTTCTTATCTTTCTTCATATTTGTGAAAATTTTCTCTTGAGAAGTCTTTTCCTTCTTGTGAGCTGGGACATCCCACTCTTACCTTTCGCAAGAAACGTGGATCCAGCTAATCCATAGGGTAGTCGGATTTCATATTTTTTTATGATTAGCTTGATTAGATAATCTTGGGAGTTTTGTAGATGTTTTTAGCTCTCACTACTTTGCCTCCAAGCCTCATTTTATTTCCTTACTCTGCATGTGACCCTTTAAGGTTGCCTTGTTTTATCTCATTTTAATTAAGTAAAAAAAGAAAGAATTTTTCTTTATGTAGAGCTGCACACAGAATACTGTGTGTTTATGTGTGATGTTGTCCTGCTCCCCCCTGAGTACTTTGTTCAGTTCTGGCTGCCCTATTTGAAAAAGAAAAAAGAAACAGTCCAAAAACAAGTGGCAAGAATGATCAGAGTCTTGGAATGATCTGAATGTACAAGAGTAAAATGATGAGTCCAGTTATATTTAGGGAGAGAAAAAAAATATAAGGGATCATGACAGTTATATATCAAATAATGGATCGTGCACAGAAATAAGATAAAGGTCTCATATTTGCTTTTTCAATTACAAAAAACCCCAAACAAACCAGAAACATGGTCAGTAAAAGCTTTTATTTAAATTAGTTTTGAATTTATTACCTTTCAGCAGAACACGGAACATTATGCTCAGGTTATTATACAGGGTATTGTATGATATAGAGAATGCGCAGGTGTATGAGTAACAAGTAATGAGGTACATGAGACCACTCCACTGTCCAGTGTAAAGATGATCAGGATTCAAAACCTTTGGCTCCCTCACAAATAAATTTGTGTGACTCCAGGAGTGATGGTACCTTCCTGGTTCACCTCCAGGGCTTTCTCCTTTTGAGAGGTTTGTTACTGCCTGCACTGAAGTTTTTAGCATTTCTTTTGAATGGTGAAGTCATTGGGTAGCCTTGTCAATGAAAGAATGCTGAACTCTGCCTGTTCTGCTGTTGTCTGAAACTGTCTTGGCTAAAAAAGAAATATTTGAAGGGTTTTGATCACTGCAAATGATAAGTAATAAGTTAAGGAAATGGTTCTTTCAGTGATGAAGTTGTCTGTCTGTGAAACAGACTGCGGCACGTGCCTTAGCACGCCCTAGTGTTTGTTATGCTGTCAGCTAGACAGCATGCGAAAGAGTTACTTTTCAGCAGAACCTGCATTTGTAAGTGAGCACACAGTCAGCTTTCCAGAAAAAACCTCTGTGACTGTTACCAAAAGTAGTACTTTTTGGATTGTCAGATCAACTTTGTCAGGCTTCTAATGACTGTCCTAGAGATAGCAAGGGCTTAACAATCAATGCTTATGTGATTTCTAGCAGGACTGTATCTGCAGGGAGAATTTGCTGTGTTCCTCTACAGAAACAGGAAACTGGAGAGACTACCAGCAGAAGCAGAGGCTCTGCACAAAAGCATTTTTAAACATTTTTTGTGAGAATGATGATATTTGCACTGAGGCTGAACATCAAAATACCTCATATTTCTGCCAGGTATTTCTGCCACGTAACTTGAGGTACAACTTGTATATTCCAAGTCAGAAGTGGACATTGCAACACTTTCAGATGGGCTAAGCTTTCTTGATAGAGCTGCAATGTACTGTTCTCCATATTTTTTTACATGCTCTTGTTTTTTACTTTGCATTTATAGAATAGACAACTTGGACCTTTACTGATGCTTCCAAACTGGTTGACAGAGACAGTCCCTAAGCAGATTAAGAAGTTATAGTGTGACTTTGCCAGAGGTCTACTCTTCAGGTATGAGAACAGAAGAATAAAAAAGGAGGAATCCTGGATGAAATGTCTATCATTAGCAAAGCTGTCTTCTTCCATTACTTGCATTTGTGCCATTCTTTGAAGTTTTTTCTGAAGAAACACGTGCTGTCTAGCTGACAAAAGCATTGCTGAAACTTACCACAATGTTAATCACTTTTACTCTGCCCTTATTTTGCTCAGCAAATGTATGTTTTTGGAAGCTAAGAAAAAATACGGGTGTAGTGGAGAAGGAGAAATGTGCTGAACTGGCATTAGTTTTGAAAGGAAAAAGAAAAGGAAGAACTCTATTAGTTCTGAGTTAAAGCAAAGTATAAATATTCAAAGCAAAATTATTCACCCCGTAGACATGTAGCTAAGCAGGTCCAAGAACTCATTGGAATTTAAATTAGTGCAAGCTTTAAATTACTAAACATCTCTTCCTTTCCCCACTACTGAATGAGTGATTCTGAAGAATACCTTCAGCTGCGTAAGCAGGCAGATCCCATTCTGGCTGACTTGACTAAAATGAGCAATAAAATGGAAGATCACACTTTGTAGTCAGCCTCTTGAGGTGTCATCATGTGCTTAAAGTAGTTTTAACTATGGATACTCCAGATACTATGATCTATACATGATGGTCACTATCAAGTAGCCCATGTGATTAAGACAATAGGCAAAGCAGCACCCTTTTTTTTATAATATAGAGCTGTTGTTAGTGCCTGCTTCTAAAGAACTACACGTGAGTCCCCATGATGTGATTAATCAGGCATTCCAGCTGCTTTTGAGTTATCCCAGCATGGACAACTGAAAGCAGGAGGAACTCTTCTCCAGTATAGCACCATTTATGACATCCTGTTATGCAGTCTGAAATGAGCTCCAGTGTTCCAGTGCAAGAAAGCTAAACACTCTGTGAGGGAACATACATAATCACTAAGAATTTGGCAAGCACAAAAGCCAAATCCAGGGCCACTGATTTGACATTCTCATGTCTTATCCAATGTCTGCTGTTCTGGTATTGCTTCTTTCTTAAATTATGAATATATTCTTGGCCTGGTAGAAGGTATACAGTACAGATCTTCTGAAGCACAGATGAATTTGGGGAAAAGCTGAACTCTGCTGCAGTTTCTGGTTTTACAGGTCAAACCTATACTTTATTCTATGCCTACTCAACAGTTTAGATAATCAGATATTTTAAAAGCATTTTTGTTATAAAACAAACACCTCAGGTGTATGCAGAGAAAAAAAACACAGAAAAGCTCATGAAATCATTCCAGAAATGACGTTCACACTAGATGGTTTACAAGGCAAGGAGCAGATAACATGTTAAGCAGGACCCAAAAAGAAACACATCACTGGCATTGTGTTTTTCAGGCTTATGTGTACATTTGTGCCATGTGGATTTATGATAGTTATGTACACCTGGTTGCAAAGCATTAATAGCAAATAAATGTGGAGTTTGAGAATTGATATTAAATCCACTTTTTCATTATTTGACCAAAGGAATTTGATGATTGAATGACATACAAGAAGCATGGTATTTATAGGACTGAAAGAAACTGATGAGTCAGTGATTCTGCTCCCCTGCTACCTAAAGAAACAAGGTCATACAGTATTATTCAATGGAAGTTGAAGCTACTCATGATTAACATGTCAGTGTTATTGGATCAACTTTCCCTGTATTCAGTCTTAGGTCTGAAATGCTACAGGGTAGTTTTGCTGCAGGCAGATTAGGTTAATGTTAATGGCAGTCCTGTCTGTCATTCCAAGCTCAACCTGAACAGTCCCCCTTAGTCCAGCATATCCTCAGTTTGAACAACCTCTCTTTGAGACTAGGCAGCACCTGTTTATGCTCTGTGGCAATCCAGTTTTACACACAGGCTGATTAAATAAACATAACAGTTTCTGTAGGTGGTTGTGTTTAAGAAAGCACATGAAAGCTTTAGGATGCAGGAGATAACATGAAAGTGAGAATGTCTGTCTCCTAGAGTATAGATGTGAAATCTTGTTCAACAGCAAGCTACCTGAAGAACCCAGCCCAAAGAAACGAGATCATCACAAATTCTTTTGTGCCTGGCATACATCTTCTTGGTAGGTATAGGAGACTAAAACAGGGCAAGAACTCTCACTGTACCAATTAATAAAGAAAGGTATTCAGAAAGTATATTGTGATGCCACTCAGCATATTTGTTAAAACCAGCACATCTCACCTGATGGCTACCACTTGGCATCCTTTTATTACAAAAGTTGCTGAATGAACAACCAACTCCTTTTTTTTTCATTGTTAATGAAAGTTGTGTTGGTTTTGGTGACATACATTTCTTAAAGGGAAACACCCACTTTTCACAGTTCTGTCAGATTTCACCTGAAGGTGCATTCATTTCATTATTCACAGTATTATTTCATTTATTCAGTGTGTAGAATTGCATTAATTTTTCCCTTGTTTTTATTATATACTTAATATATACAGCATATGTGCTTACATTTTACAGGGTAAGTACCTGCAGACATTTTGGGTGCAGGAGAATTAAGTAGTGGAAGGAAATGGAGGGAAGGAGTCAGCTAGTAACAAAACCAACTTCACAGCTTTTTGCATGTTTTGGTCCACAGTGTGGTCATCAGCGATGCAGCTAGAAATGCAAAGCAGATAGCCCTGATGCCTGTTCTTTAAAAAAACAAAAAAAAAAAAAAAAAAAAAAAAGCAAAAAAAGCCCCAACAGTTTCACATATCTTCATGTTATTTATGCATTTATTTTAGAAAAAAAAAAAGAGCAGTTTGTCAAACATTTAAGGTTGACAGGCAAGTCATGTTGTTGCAATGCAGGTAAATGCTGTCATGAGTGACACTGGCTGTGTCACTATGTGCAGCATTAGCCTGGGAATTTGAGAAGACAGGCTCATGAAAAAAAAATGAATGTTGTCAGACAACCCTGCATTTTTTATTATTAAAATCTTGAGTGAATTTAGTGCTCATGAAAGTGAGGGACTAAGCTTCTCCACACATCCCTTTCAATAAATCTCAGTTCTGACCTGCAGCTCCCTTGCTATTCTAGTTATGGGCCTTGAGCAGAGATTGCTCACCATGTCAGATTGTGGTAGGTTTGTGAAACCGATAGCTGAAGACTTAGATGAGGCCACTGAACATATTCTTATTTGTGACCCAACCATGACTTAAGCCCAGGCCCTCAAAGATGATGAGCGGTCACAAATTAAGCATGTATCACACTATACCACCTTGCAGTTAAAATAAAAGTTGCTCAATTGTGTGTTGAAGGTGCTTTACTTCTACACATGGAAATTGATAAGTTCCATTCTGGTAGGAGGTGACTTCTGAGTTGGTATTTTTGGGATTTATTATTGGAACGATTATCCTGAAACATCTGTCCAGAAAGCAGTGTCTCTGTGTGCTATGGAAACATCTTTTTGCAAAATGTCATATTCAAAACACGAGTTCTAAGAGCACTTTATTATCCAAGTGGACTCAGTTTCTACTACTAAGTGAACAAGTGTTATTCAAGAGGAATGAGGAGCAAGAGGGGCCAGCAGCTGCATAATGCGGGCGTGGGAGGCTCCAGTCCCTGCAGACACTTCTGGGAAATGGTCATAGGTGCTCCCGGCAAGTCTCAGTTTTATGAGTTCAATCTGCTGTGTGACCGTGAAGAAAACAGGCTGCAGTTAAGCCAGGATTAGCAGCATCACCTCTCTTCTTGAAGCAGACATCATATTCAGGTCCTTTATGAGAGAAAGCATTGAGGAGATGTGTAGGTGGCATTGCAGGTCACAGCCATGAGATTGTTCCTGAAAACGTCGCAGCTGGGAGAATCACGGCAGGTGTTGCTTTCACCCTGGAAGAGCAAGCTCTAAGACCCTGCAACACAGAGGCTCTGGCTCATACTTTTTCTGTTGCAATGCAGAGCCTAATCCACTTGGGCAAGCACGGAGTGAAAATATCATTGCCTCTACAGTGAGAGCCGAAGGCTACAACAAATCTAAATGCCATAGCTCCATCAAAAATAAATACTCAAAGCCATCTTGACATCGAGGGTATGGAGTTGAGAATGACATTGAGCATGAGATTTAAGGAAGAGTTTATTTCACTCTTCATGCAGATATAACTGCACTTTAAAAGGATTTGAGTACCTTTATAGTATTTTTGTAATCTTTGAAAGGTTGAGAAACTTTACTTCTGCCCCCTGTTTCCTGTGAAGTTGTGAATTCTTTGGGACATGATAATTTTCCCTGTAGTTGCAAGCAAATAGCCTAATTACAATGTCCAACAAACTGGCAAAAGTGAAAGTCATCTACCTGGAGTACTTCTGACAATCACCTGTCAAGAAAATAGATACATGTTTGTCTCCATTACTCAGGACTAAGTAACTGCAGGAAGAAACTTCAATGTCCTCTTTAGTAATGTCAATAATGAGAACAAAAGCATGAAAGGACTAAATGAATGGTAGGACACTTTACATAGTGTATATGTGGGCAATATATTTTATTGCAATCCTGATCTGTACTGCAACTAAAGCCACAGTACTTTTTTCAGATTACATTTCTCTCCTGGTTTTTAATATGTTTATGATTTCAAATGTGCCCAAATTAAATTCCTGCAATAAATTGTAAAGAGATGCTGTTATCTGCTAATTTTTGACCTCTTTGACAGGACAGTGCTAAGTTTCTGAATGAAAGAAACCACTTGTCCTTGTAAGTCTTGCATTGCTTGGCTGTAGTCCACTACTTGCAGGAGGTGCTGCTCTTAGCACCTGATTTATTATTAGTTTCAATGGAGTTATACTGTTTTGCAATTCTGATTGCTACATTAGAAAATTGTGATGTGGCATTAAAATTTTAACGTGCAATTCTCTGTTTGCATTTTGTCCCACTTAGCATCAGACTGCCAGAGACAAGCAAGGAAGGGATATTAAGCATTCATAAAACATTTTCACAAAAGCGAAATTTCCAAGGAATAAGGAACAGACAAGAATAATGATAAAAATATTAAATTTTAAAAAATCAAACCCTGTTCATCTTTTTATATTTATTATTACTTTTATTATACTGAAAAGTTCAACATTTACCAAATTATGGCTGCATGATTTTGCTCTGTGGTTGTTAAATCTGACCTCTGTCAGCACAGAACACTAAAACTGTACAAGATCAGGTGAGATTCTGTGGATGTAAATATAATCAAATTCTCAGAAACCATAAATTGTGTTTATGCATCATTATTGAACATTCTTATACTTTCAATACATTGTTTGCCAGTCTACCAAACATCTGGGGACAGTTTGCTTTTTTTTTAAATTTGATTATTTTGACTGTCAGAACACATTTTATTTTACACCACATACCAATACTTCTTTTATTAGTGGTTCTAGGTAGGTTTATTTAACACCTGCATAATTTTAAATGTTTCCTTACAAATTGACCATAAATGGATCTTTTACTCTGCAGAATCTCTGATAAAAACATCTCTCACTATCACAGATAGTAGTAGAGGGGGTGCAGTGGGTAGACTTTGAAATTTGCTTTTACAAGTCCAAATCCTCAGGCAAAATAATATTATTTGAGATTAAAAAAAGTACACACAGACATGGTAAGAAAAAAATCTAATATCTGTAGAAGGTTGTGCTTCAGCAAGCTAGGTATATGTTGGTATGTTTGCTTATTTTTTAAGTTTCCCAATACCAAAATGCATGTTTAAATGATTGCATTTGACAAAGGAAAGACAAGGAAAAATGGTGCAGCATCTTTAATTTATCAGTTTACATGAGATGCAGGCAATAGCCTGTGGGTACCAGATTGTGATTTTTCTACTCAAGTACATTCTCATGTTTTACTGATGAGCTATATGCCAGACCCTTGTGTTCTGTACAGTAAGAGTTTCATGGAACATCTGCTTCAATTGGTCTATCTCTTGTTTTGTTTTGTCACTAAACTCACTTATGCTACAGAAGCACTGGTTATAAAAGAAGCTACATTAATTCAATAGCATATCAAGAAGGTAGATTCCCTAATGCTTGTAATGCAGCTATTTATGTCTAATGCTTTCCATTGCACCAAAAGTGGCATGACAATTGACAAAATATTCTGTCATACTTCATAGGATACCTAGTTTTCTGACCTACTATATGTTTTTTAACCAGAAAATCTGCATATGCATATATGTATGTGTATCTGTGTGTAGCTGTAGACAGAATAACACACAGGGAGGTGTATCTGCACACCTGTATCTGCAACTGGATGTATGAGACACTGAGGAAAAAACACATATAATTACCAGAAGAGTAACATTTTCCCTATTCCCACAGTCATGTATCACAAAAGAAGACAACAGAGAAAGTAAGTCAATAAGGTGAGAATAGTTTTGACTTGTTGCTGTGTGCTTTAGCATTTACACAGTAAATGGCACTGGATGTCTTCTGTGTATTTTAACTGGAAGGATAAAATGTTTTACAAGGAGAGTGAATATTATATGGAAAGTTAAAACAACATTCATCAGTCTTTGTCAGTTTACTAAATATTTTTTCTTGTCCCATTGTGTAGTCTTGGCTACTCAGTGCCTGTGAAAGGAGTATCAGGATTTAAGGGTTGCAGTTTTACTTTAAATATCTGTATCATGGTCAAAAGCAGATGAAAAAAACTAGGTTGCTTAAATGTATGAAAATGAAATTATAGACTTTTTTTAACATGAGACTGTGTCTACAGGGCCTTTGCAATATTCTCTGACAGTTTTACAGAATAAATGCAGGGAGAAAAAAATGGGGAGGAGTTTTATAAAAAAGGACAGATGGGATACACATCCTTCTTCCTGCAAACCTTTGTTACATCCTTTCTCATATTTTTAGTCTGAACAAATGCTGAAGATTATGGTGCTGTGAGTGACCCTTTTTAAAGATGTAATCTGGTCTGGGTTTTTTAAATCTTAATTTTAATCTCACCTGTGTTAACATCCAGTCTGAAAAAATGCTGTTGGAAACAAAGAAACTATGATCAGAGGCTGGAACCATCTTTAGTTTCAGTGTCTTTATTATTGAAAGGATGTGTGGTGGGTTTTTTTGGGTTTCCTTTTTTTTTTTTAGAAATATGGTTTATCATTTTGTATGAATTGCCATTGACAAGGTTGGTAATTAGCCTCATATTATTTTCACCATTGTTCACATCCACACATTACAGGACAGAAAATGAGACCCTTAGACAAACAGTATCCTTGTAGAAGATCATTAGGAATCCCACTGTGACATGCCACGTGGAACCTCGTTGATTCAAATTAGTCATCTGCATTGTTCTATATTTTAGGCTGCAGGAGGTTTCAACTTATTTTACAAAACCACAATTGTTATACATTTATGGTCAGAGTAACAAGTAATGTTCTGCACTCTCAGAAGACACCAAAGACATTTTAATATGTACTCATTATACAGCTCTGCCTGCAATGCTATTTAGAGTTTCATCAGTGTCTGAGTAACAAAGCTCTGTTTTCTCAGCTTTTTACAACTGAGCTGTAAACACGACCTCTCAGTTAAACACAGCACTGTATAGAAAGCATTATCTAGGACTCAGGGTTTTGATTTTTCCTTTTTTTTTTTTAACTAAAAAGGGATCTTTGATGATACACACCTCTGAGATGAATTTATCCTGTTGCTGATTTTTGTGTGTGTAGATGTAATACAGGTTCAAACAGTACTAAACCCACTGTGGTTTAGCTGAAAAAATATAAGAGCAAAAATGTTGTTTGTCACAGTCCCAATTTACTGTGAGGTCAAATATGTACCTTTAAAAGAGAGTTTACAGCAGAGTTATAAAATGGTCCTTTATGATGGCTATTTGATCTCATGCATGTCTTTATGCAAAATCTTTTGCTCGTATTGCTGATGACAATGTGTATATTTTTAATAAATATAGCTCCCCCAGCTAATATGTCTCAAGAATTTACTTTTTTTACTCCTTGCTGATATTTACTGGTGCAAATCCATCTATTTCAACCGAGGATTTACTCCAACAATGTATTTAGTCCCACTCAGAATCCTGTCATGAAACTCAGTAACCTCAGAAATACTTGGGTCTGTGCTATGTGTGCTGCAGACACAAATAATCCAAACCCCAACTTGTCCTTGGTAAAGGCAGAAGCCTTCCAAAAGATCCTAGCCTGAGAAGGGTATAATTGATTTTCGTTTTCTAGGAAGTTGTCAGAATTTTAATGTTCCTAAAATAGATTGGGTTTTTGTTATGTATTTCTGGATACAAATCCACATACACTGAAGAATTATTCATATGAATTCTCATTCCTTTGTGCACAGAATCAGGAATCTGATATATTACTTGAAGAGTACATAACACAACATCAGAGAAAGCATTCAAGGGTAGTGAACAACTCAGGGGACCAGTAATAGAATATGAAGCCTAGGTTGTTGGTTCAAATCTAATCCAGGTTGGAAGTAACAGCAATTATTGCCATCTAATGTCTTTTCAGTGATCTGTATGAAATGAGTTTGTGGTCTCAGCATAGTTTCTAACAGACAGGTGTCTACATCACAGCTGACACCGTTATTGGCATACGCAATGTAGGGAGGGACCAAAGCCCAAACAGGTCTGCAGATTGAACACTCTTGGGTGTCAGGGCAAAATTCAAGAATTTCAGCCGGAGAATGTATGTCACTGAGTTTTCAGAATGTATTCTGTTGTTGAAAAGTATTCCAGTCTTCAGGTACTTGCCCAGGGATCCCCTTAAGATCCAAGGACTTTTTTCAATTAAACAATAAAGATGAAATCACTCTCATAACATATTAAAATATAGCACCTAGAAGCACATGAAGACAGACATAAAAGGAGCAGCTACAATACTTTTGATTCACTTGCTGAAACTCATATGCTTACACTTTTTCAAGTGCTTCACAATAGAATAATTCCTTCAATGGCTTGCAAATCTCTCCTACACACTGAGCCATGACATCCATATACAGCATGGCATGTTTCACAAATCACTGATAGTAATAGCATTGTGGATACCATTTGTTCCCTTCTACTTGCAAAAGCATTAGGACAAATCTTTACTAGCTAGGGATACTGCTCAGATGACCCTCCTGATGTGATCATTCATGCCACACAAAGCCCTCTCCTCTCATCCTGTTTGGGTATGTTAGATCAGAAAGTATGTGAAGAAACTCAGTGGCTACTGCTAGACATGAGTCTTCTGGTGGTGGGTGTCACAAAGGATCTGAATATTCCCCAGTAAAACTCTATATAGTGAGGTACTAAATATTGTGTGGGTTGCAGACCTGCACCCTGGGTCTTCTCCAATTTAAATTCCCATGCAAAATTCTGTGGATAAATACTATGGTCTAAGCAGAAAATAATGCCACAAAAACATGCAGAAAACATCCACTCTTACATATCATCCACTCAGAAAAATTAGAGTTCTGAAAAATCCTGTTATTTATGGACCTTCACAAGGGTAACCATGTTATAAAGGGACTGGGACTTTTCTGTAATAAACACAAATCAGTGTGCTTGAGGCAAATAACTGGCAATTATGTACAGTTTTGATTATGGGAATTTACATTTCCACAAAGGAATCTAATTATAAGGAAAGCAAATTTTTTTTTAGAGATGTTAGCCTTATACTTTTTGACCTGGGTTTCAATTTAGCAGAGATCCAGAAAGTTTTAAATGACATAGATGCATACATAAATGTTTACATAGTAAGTATCTGGCAGGCAAAAACACTTCTACTGAGGATTATCTGGATCTGGATTACACATTATACTAATTATTAGGTAGAAAAGCCAATAGAGAAGAAAGAAAACCAAAGGTAAAAACTACCATATTTTACCTGCTATAGGTGATATATATTATTTGCCTTATTATTATTTTATATTATTTATGGATCACACTAAGAATGACATATGTGGGTTTAATATATGCATGTAGGGTACTATATATATGGGAAGAAAGATGGAAAACATTTGGGTCTAATTCTTACATATTTTTGTCATGAAAATTGAATATCAAGAGACTTGAAAAGTAAAAGGAAAATAAAGAAAAGAAGGAAAGGAAAGAACCTAAAAGCAATAATAGAAGAAAGAAAGAATGGTATTGTTAATAAATGAAGGATTAGGAGACTCAAACAAAAGGAGACTTTAATATATGATAGAGAAGAAAGAAATGGACGGACTTTTAAATTTAATAGACAGTTCATAAATTAGAAAATCTGTCATATGGTATTAAAAATCACACTTAGCATTTCACTGAGTAATATATTATTAATTTATATTATGATATATGATTCACCGTAGTGCTAATAATTTATATTTTGTGTAGAATTTTAAGTCTAGATTTTCAGCTTTAGTAAGCTTCAGAGTTTTGTCTGGCTTTCCTGCCTCTAAGTTTCACGTAGTGATCAGACATTTCTAAAAGAAGCATGAACCCTGTGTGAGAGAATTATAGCAAATGGGCAGGAGAGTTCCTTGTTTAACACAGCATTTGAGGTCACAACTATATTGCTGGGTTCACCAAATTATTATCGAGTAGTTATTTGTAGGGATAGGACAGCTCTGTAAGTTCTCAGCACTTACACACTCTGAAGCATTTTATCTTCAAATTTCTAAAGCTCTGAGCATGGTTTCAGCTGCAAGACTGTGGCTGGCACAATAAGACAACTAATTTCCCATACAGCACTTCACAAAGGTAGAGATCGAGGTATGGTGAGGTTTTGTTGTTTTGTTTTAAAAAGAACAAAGAGCTTGAAAGTGTCCTGTGTAGCAAGGCCGTCTTTTTTGCTTCCTAAGCCACTGTCCTTGTTTCTCCTGAGGTGTGAACCAAAAAACTGGCTTTGACTTTTTTCCAAACTACCTTTTTAATTTCTGCTTTACCTGCTCCCCTCAACAGCTCTCTCTATGTCAGGCATGTCTGCCACAGATACTGGGCTGGGAGTGATAAGATAGCCCTTCAGTCTGGCTTGCTGCTGCACCATATACTGTTCCCCCTTCTCTGTCCAGTAGTACAGCAGTTATAATTCCCTCTTATTCCACGTCCTTTCCTATGGGATACTGGAATCAAATAACCCAGGGATCAGTAAGTATCACCTTTCAGATAAAACTCTGCCCAACTTCTAGCTCTTTCACAGTTACTCAGGGTCATCTGTGTCAGAGAGCACAGATCTTTAGTTTGGTGTAGTGTATCCTTCTGTTTCTAAAGAAAAATTGCATTTACAGCTAGAAACTAGAGAAAACCCCCACCCAACACCAAGAACAACCCCACACACTGAAACAGTCTGTTTGGGAAGTTAAAGTTCTTACACTCAGAAGCAATGTGGTGCATAAATGGGCAGCGCATTTGAAGGGCAGAGAAAAGACCATTCTATAAAAATGGGCAGTTAAATGTAAATTTTTCCTTTTTTTTCCCTTAAGTCTGTACTCTGTGTAATGTGGTTGAGGAGAGAAACTGATTACAGTTACGCAGTGATGAATCTCATAATCGCAGTGGGATGAGGGAACACTGTTATCCCCACTGCAGCCCAACCTCAGGATAGCATTAGAGACAGATGCACAGCTGCTAGGGAGGAACCCAGCCAAGAGAGAAACCCTCAAGCTGTCAATAGATCCAGATGTCACTGCTGCTGCTATTGAAAAGAAATACACCAGAAGTTGTCATCTGAGTACTGCAACTGCCAAACTTGACTGCCTTTGGCCACAGCTGGTGGCTTTGTTGCTGCAAGACTCTTGAGTAGGAAGAATAGTTAAAACAGTGCCAGCACAGTGGGGAGGCAGCTACCCAGTTAATGCTCAAGTGGTATCCTGGCAGTTCTCAATTTGCTTTGTAATTGTTTTGCTCGGTGGGAAAATAGATGCACCAATAAAAGTTTAATTTATAACTGGAGCTTTAAGTATATGCATGCAATGTGGTAGTTGTGCTTTTGTAGATTTATGATGAGTGACAACTGGATGTCTGTGTTATAGAGTACTCAACACATGGAAAAGCAAATATTATACCAATAAAGTTCTTTTGTCTGCTTTAAGTGGTTAATCAAACTTCATAACCACAGCTCATTCTTTTGCTGGGTATCATTAACAGGAGAAATAAGAGAATGACAAGGAGAGGGAATGACATCTTGGCTGGGCAAAGTGCTAGCAAATGTCTGGTTTATGCCTTTTTAAAATTTTTTCCTTTTTTAAAAAATATTTACTAGGATAAAGCATTACTTGAAAGCTAAAATGAGAACATTTTGAAATGGTGCCACATCTTTTTGCTATGATGTAAAATATAAGATTTAAGATTGCAAAGGTTCCCATTGGTCAGTGAGACTGGTGCTTTGTTATGCTAGTCATTTTGATGGTTTACTTTCATTTCAAGGCAATTTATATGTGTATCTTCTAACACTAACATTTTCCTTTATCTTAAATAATTTATTTCACTCCTTGACATTTATCCTCTTGGTCTGTTTATAGAGGGCACACATATCCCTTTCCTCTTGTCCCTTCTAGCTGTTTCACATTTCTCCCTTCCACTAGTAGGTTTCATTCTATCTCATTCTAATAATCCCAGCTCTCAAAGCCCAATCTGCTGTACAAAAATTTTGCTGGTATAGATATTTCTGGTAATACTGTGGAAAAAACTTTGCACCCCCAAGTAAGCATAGCTTATAAAATAGGATCCTTATTTCCCTAATCAGTTCAGCTCCTGCTATGTGTAGCTGTTACAATTTGAATTAATCTTTCCTTAACATGGATTATTAGAACCATGCATAGTATTCCACATGAGGAGATACAATTACTTAAACAATAGTAAGAATGTTTCCTTGTTTTCATTAGAAATACATCCTAGAATCTTAAGCATCTACTTCTGCTTGCTCTTACAGACAGAATATGGCCTTTATAAGGCTTTTCCTGATTTTCTAGCTGTTTTTCTTCATGGCTGCATCACTTCATGGCTTATGGAGTGATGGACCCTCAGATAAAGTAATAATGCAAGACAGTCTAGACAGGGTGCAACGGTGCAAATCTCAAGAAAAAAAATAAGCTAGCAGAAAAATACCTATCTAAGACCTTGAATCTATTTTCTACCCTGAATTACACTGCTGGGACATAACAGAATCTGCTTCCAAAGCCTTTTCTTAAAAGGAAGATATCTGAGGTACTTCCAGCAAGAAATTAGTTGTTTATATGTCACACTTTCTGGCCAGCCCACCAGTATCAATTCCCTGCTTTGGGTCATCTCATGGCCAGCTATTTTAGACTTTTAGACTTTAAATATCTCCCAGATGTCCTCAGAAGGTACAAAGGAGCTGAGTAAGAAGAATATTGACCTTCAATAATAGAGGCAGTATTACTGAAGAAGTATTACTGAAGCCCAGAACTGACTTTATTTTTTCAATACCAAGTATGGACCAATTACTGCAATAATTCACTTTCCAAACAATGAAAAATAAAAAATAATGGAAAAATAACTATAGAGCATGATCATGGATTTGCAAAATATGCTTCATTTGGAAGAGCACTTACCTTATGATTCCAGTTGCAAAATTGCATCAAAAAGAACAATAACAACAGCTGATCATGTCTGAGTCACCATGAACAGTCAATTTAATTTTTATGTGGACATAGCTTGCATTTTTATGCAGATATAGTGTTTACCCTATATATAGAAACAAAAGTATTTTATGAAGATATAAAGGTTTTCTTCTACATATCCTAAGTGAAAATTACTGTGAAGAGAGCTTTTCAGTAGAAATAACTGTAACTTCAGGAAGCACACCGGTGAAATCTCCTGGTGAAAGAGAAGGTTGCTAGAAGTTGAAGACTGTTAGCAGAAGAGGCAAGGCAGAATAATATTCCAAATACACACTTTTCTATGGTATTACCTTGATGCTGAAATAATTGCTTAACTCAGGCAAGATGTCCTCTTCCATTTTTGGGATATAAACACCTTTCTTGAAGGGCCAGCTGATGAAATTCACTGCTTATTATGCAGATGTAAAGTTATATGTGGAGAAAAGTAATATTGCCAAAACAGACCAAGAGGTTTTCATGAAAACTAAGGAGGTTAAATTTGTCCATACTTAAACAGTTACTTTAACTTGTGATTCAACATCAGGAGCAACTTATTTGAGCTAACATAATGTTAGTCTTTGTATCGAAATATAGTGCAAAGATATCTAAATGTGTGCTTTAGACCAGGTGTACTGGCCTTTAGTAAAGTATTTTAATATATAGCCATACAAAAAGGAAGTAAGAGTTTAGTTTCATTTAAAATAGACTGAGGGTCTTTTAAAAATAATTTTGAAATCTAATTCATAAGTACAGTATATAGGGAAGAGTACGTAATACCCACAGACCACTTACAAACTTCTGTGGAATTTTGCCTTTTCCTTTGGGTAGGAAAGAGGAAAGATAGGTGTTCAAGATTTATTTCAGAAATCCTGATGACTACGTGTTGGAATTTTGTGTATCCTCAGTGCTCTTTCAGTTGTGAGCTTGAACGCTTTGAAATATTAGAGTGGAGTGTATCTTTTTGTGCTTACGTTGGATATCTGAAACCCTCATTATTTCTGCATTTGTTAAAATACAACTCTCTGTTCAACATACAGACAAAGCAAAAGGCTTTGATAAAACCTGATCTACATTCAGAGGTCTGCTATGATCTCAGCTTTTCTAAAGTGGCACATTGCAAAAGGCACAGTACTAGTATAAAGTACTAAAAGAGGCTACTTTTAACAGCTTCTCTTTACTATATCTTGCCAGCAGTGTTTTCATTTACATACCTGAATCATGTCATTATTGTTGCCTTTGCTCTGTCTCTTTCTGGCACTTCAGTGGCTTACCACCTTTTCTTTTTCTTTTTCTTTTTTTTTCTGAAAGAACAGTGTGCTCTGTACATCACTTGTGTTGATTTCCTGAATTAATATTCATGATTCTTCTTTTCAAGCCACAAGATCCTCTGTTGATGTTTGCTTTACCATACTTCTATCAAACATACTTTTACAAAATAAAAAGTCTTTTTCCTTTCAGATGCTTAGGTTGGAAAGTAGACAGTTATCTCACACATGGCATGTAATACAATCCTGGTTTTATTATCTAGATAGATACAGTTTTCTTGCTCTCCTAAGTTTTGCTATCAATACTTTTAAAGAAACACTGCATAATCCCTATCTAAAGTGATCCACAAAGCAAGTTCACAGGTCAGAAACACACGTATATGCTGGGGTTTTAATATGTTTTTTTTCTGCATTACAGTTTATTATTTTTGCTGAATTTTTCCATTTAGAATGAAAAGTGTCACAAATGGAATTCTAAATTTTAAGGAGAGCTTTTTAAAGCATACAGTTTTTTAAAGGGTTCTCATCTATACATTTCTAACAGAAATAAAAGACAAAAGTGAAGGGCCTTTTAAAGATATAACCAGAAGAAATTACTATTATCTTCTCCATCCCTATCTCAAAGAGGAAAAAACGAACAAGATATATTTCAATCTCAGAATACTCCATTTCATCTCTGTTTTTCTGCATTATGGTTCTTTTTGTTTTGTGTTACATAGGATTTTGTTGCCCTTCTCTAAAATGGTAATAGCAATAATTAAAGAACAATCACTGTACATCTGCATCTCACAAATACTCTTCCACCTCAACCAAGAGTGTCTTTTGATTCACTGATAACTAGCGGCTGCATCTATCACAGTTAATTTTTTCTTTCTTTTCTTTTTTTCAGTCAGCTGGTCCATCTGTCAAGCAGAGCACTAATATGACTGTTTACAGCAGCAGCCATCTTCCATTTTTATGCATCAGACTACCACCTTCAGGTCCTTTGAAAGGCTTCTTTCTACTTGTTATATGTTAAGTTGAGCATAAAACTCCGTTTCTACCTACAGTTCTTTGATGTATATATAAAAAATAAATAAAAGTATTTTTTTCAAAAAATACATTAGCCTGCATTTAATTGCCTACTTACATGTAGACTGTGAACTTTTGGTGCCATGAGTTTTCCCCTTGACTATATGAACATGGTGAACGGCAACACTTGGAGAGAAGATGGAGCTTCCTGCTGTATGAATGTGAAAGAAAGGAGGCCTTTATGCACTGGTTATGTTACAGAGATAAAAACAAAATGGGCTTCCTCTTTTTATATTCTCTGCCCTGATTCCCAGCTCCATCACCTCCCCTGCATATACCTCCCTGTGCCATTAGGCCTTGTCTCCTAGCAACATATGGCCCCTTACCCGAGCTTTGGCTGACTGCTGCCTGTATGCAATCAGCCTGTCAGTCATTTATGAGAGAAAGTGATTGAGCTCTGTCCTGGATGCATATATTTGCAGCATTTAGACTCTCTGCATAGGTATGATGATGAGAGGATATGTAGCATGTGGATTTGCAATATGCTTGGAGTAAAGCCTCACTAAATGAACATTGTTCTAAGTAAAACAGAAGACGTGCTTTTCGATTTGTGTCCTTTGGGAATAATCCTTTTTACCTCTTCTTTATCAGTGGTACTGACTTTACAACTGTCTTACTTACAAAACGTGTAAATTTTATATGACTTTTAAAACTAAATTTTCCCATGATGCTGTGTGAGCTGTCATTAACTGGCTCCCTGGCATGCCAGCATCCCCATTCTCTCTAAATCAGATCAGGAGGGCACGCTGACAAAATTCATATTTTCATTATCTGTAGTGGCAAAGCACAAACATGCACCCTGCACATTGAATACTTGCATTTGCAATACAAGGTAGTCATTGTCACAAGAAAGAGCAACATGACTTTGACCCCTAGGCCACAATTGCCAAATGGCCAGTGAATGACAGTGTTTCTGGAGTGATGCAATTGATGGGAAATATCTAGTAAGAGAGATTTCTAACACCTAATGTTAGACATTTGTGTTGTTCATACTTCAGCTGTCCTTTACAGTCAATGGAGACAGGTGGGATTTAAGACCTGTAGCTAGATACTTTCTGCAGTGACTATACAGGTAACATACACTCCTACCTATATTGAGGTATGTAACATTAAGTGGCTTTTCAGTCACATGTGTTTCCTTCCCTGGGAGGCAAACAGTCTCAGTACAGCAGCTCACTTATGATACACTGCAAGATATATTTTGGTGCTGAGATCCTGTTGTGATCCCTGACCAATTAATACAACTTAAATGAGGCAAGAAGGACAGATGTGTAATCCAAACCGGCAAAAAGGTGAAGCATGAAAAAAGCTGCAGTGGAAGTCTTAGCTTTGAGCTTCCTACACCTGATCTGGTTCTGCCCAAAGATCCCTAGTGATGGATACACATTGCAAGACTGCTGCTTGAAATCCTGACCACAATCCAGGTCTTGCAGCAGTGGGCCTTCATCAGGTTTCTTTCAATTACCTCCTAGGGAGATTTAGGCATATGTTCCAAGGGGCAGTGAGAATTTCAGACTGTACAATCAATAACTTGGATAATCTTCACCTGTATAAATCACTTGAAATTAAATCCTTAGATAACCTGCACCTTTTTGGAAGGAGGGACAGTGGTGCCAGGGAAGCAGAGATTTTGGGATAAACTCTTCCACACTTGTGTGTTAACCTGCATTGCTGCTTAATCACAGAGCTATTTTTCAGTAGGTAGGTCATAACACATATGAAAAAGTGTTGTATCTCAAGTACCTGAATATAGACCTGACTTTCTCCACTGATTCTGCAGGGACAGTTGGTCAGTGCTGGGCAATGGGCACTTAGAATCATTCATCCCTTTGGTGTTGTAATACAGCAATTAGTACTTAAACCAGTGCTCACTGAATTCAATGGAAACACTCTTACTAACTTCAGTGGGTGGTGGATCAGACCATTTATGGAACAGTTTCATTTTGATATCCAACCAAGTGGATAAAGCTGCTCATTCTTTCTGTTAATACAGTGTTTAGTCCTCAGTAATCCTGGCACAGTGATTAAAAAAATAATTAGTACGGTTCTCCAGAGACTGTAGTTCTGAAAATTATAAATTTATATGTAGTTCCAAGCAATTAAGTGAATACATCAGCATCGGGCATCTGAATTTGCCAGTCAGACTAGATTCTTGGCTCTTCTTCCACATCCAAAACTGAAATCTCTAGCTGTTCATGGGAATACTCAAGTTTGCTAATACACTAACTGAACACATTTCACTTAACAGCAAGCAAAACAGCCATTTCTGATCTGCTGCATTCCAGCGTTTGGTTCCTCAGTCATTTCATACAGACTTCTGGTAACAATTAATACTACCATAAAAAGAAAATAACAGGGAGAAACATGCACACAAATTGAAAGCAGATATCTGAATGTTGTTGTCCCGCAAATTTAGATCAACCGCATGTCTGCCTGGAAACTTGTAACTAGCATTCATGAGTGATGTTATAATACAAAGTGTGGTGGAGAAATGACAGTGAAGCCTGTTTGTACTTTCTGGAATTAATATATATGTGCAGATAATTAAAAGAACAATGAAAATACACAAGATGAACATACACAAGGGGATGGTTTAAACATCATCCAAACATGTCATATGGTATGGGCCTTAGGGAAATAAAGGCTTAGAGGATACTGGCAGACAGTCCTGCTGCTGGTACCAGAATTTAGCAGTTTCACTGCTTGAAAATAAATCCGTTTAGTTAATCCTGCTCTGTGGGTGGAATTACACACACCACTCCCATTATTGTTAGACAAGAGTGCAGGCTGAATTCCCATGAACTTTGCTGAAAATGTAACTTGCAGTCTTCCCTACGCAAAGCTTTATTTATTAGAAATGCTTTTAATATGTCATGGTGAAGTCTTATCATGGTAACATCAGATGTGGCTTCTATTAGGGGGTGCACATTTCACCCTTGATGTGTACCTGCAACTCTTATTAGCATGACAGGGCATTTACTATGCATATCAAGAAGGGAATATGTGAGATTGTGAATTCTTTCACCCAGTGTGTTCCAGGGAGTAAAATTTTAGTGGCCAAATGTTGACACCTGGCAGAGTGAAGAGTTTGGTACAGAGAGCCAAGGCTATTGAATGGGAATGTGGCTGCACTGTAAGCCTTCCCTTCACCATCTGGTTCATTCTGGAATATGGAATATATATCACAGTTATATGAATAAATGAAAAGATATGCAAGCTAACTGAAATGTATGTGTTCTCTGCTTTTCTGCACAATGAAACAGCCATCTGGGAATCAGTATGTCTCACATTTCAAGCACAAATCAAAGCAAGCAGCAATTCACTCCATGGCGTGTGCTTCATAGAAAACTGGACTTCATTATCTCAGAGTTAATCACTTTGGAGTCTTTTTTCAGGTTCCTCCCCTCCCCCCTCTTCTCTATGGATACAAAACAAAGCTATTTGGAAATACAAGGAGAGTACCCTTATTAAAATTGCATTTGGAACACAGTGTGGTTAAAAAAAAAAAAAGAAAAAAATGGAAGCACATTTGTTTGCACTCTTGCCTCTCAGATCCAAGCTCAGAGGTGGGTCTGTAGAGAGGGGAGAAAGAATTGCAAGACCGATTTTTTTCCTCCCCTTCTTCACCTCAGTTTGTTTTATATGCATATTTTCCTTTTCCACATCTCTGCAGCAGTTGACTAATGGAATGGGTGACATGGATCCAAAGCATATGTTGTTGCCCAGCTAAACATAATGGGAAGTGGATGGAGTGGGGGGCATGCTGAGAGCCAGAGTGTCTGCCAAGAAAACAACCTCTGACCTTCTATCATGTGGCATATATGACATTTGAAGTCAGAAACACACAAATGACACAACCCTCCACTCACTCCCCACCCCATTTTTTCTTCCTCTTCTGTGGAAGGTGGGTGTAAATTCTTACAATAGAAAGCAGTGGGCATTTTTTGTGGGAAAACTTCTGGGGCTAATCTGGAGGGAAGGGGTGCTAGGACTCACTGGAATTAAAAGCCATGGTTTCTGCAGCTACACTGGGTGTGAATCTGGGTAAGTATGTTAAGTGTCATTGCATCCCAAGGCAAGGAATGTGACTGATAGACTAGTTGTTATAGTGCTTTGGGAAAAGCAGCTTTAGAACAATGGATTACTAAAGTTCCATTTCATATATGTAATTTTGCAGCCTTTCTGGAAAGAAAAGCTGTCTCTTTTAAACAAAAATAAAAAAATGTAATTGCTGGAAGAGGTTCAGACACATTTGCTCCTTGTCCAAACTTCATTAATCTCCTTGAACACAAAAGTTGAATAATTCTATGGGCCTTTAGCCAAGCTCTTAAAAAATAAAAGTTAAGAGCAAATATTGATGATTCTTGCAAGGGTCCTTCCTATGCATGGTCCCCTAATAATTCTATTCAACATTTTTGAAAAAGATGTTTTAAATCTAATGTGATCTTAAAGAGCACACCTCTTTTATGCCTGGCAAAAGTGACTAAATATGTAAATTCCTTCTTTACAAGGAACAGACCACTTTTGTAGTGACTGCGGTTTGCAAAGTGCTTGTGCATTTACAGACTAATACAGGAATGAAGGAACAAGCTGATTTCTAGAAAATAGCAAACCTGTACTTCTGCATCTGCTATATTTTTTGCCCTGTAAATGGTCCTGCAGACACATAGCCAATTGCCATCTATCTGGGACAGAAGCAAACTTCAGCTTTCAGTTCTTCAATTTTTGTTGTGTTGAGCACCCTCAAGATCCACAGAAAAAAAATGACAATGTGGCTTTTGATGGTGTGGGATCAGTCCCTTGAGGGGAGCTGAGAATCATCAGCACCTAGTGATTCTAAACTCCAAGCAAGCAGCAGAGATGGAAAAAAAGCTAAAAACAGAGCTCACTTGAACCCCTGTTGTCTAAAGTCTCTTTGTGAATATTGGAAGAAAATCTGCTTTGAATATGTTCTCCCTACTTCACTTGTCTAAAAAAAACCCCTCAGGGTCAAAGAAAGGGCACAGTAAATTCTGAATATCTGAAGATGTGGAGCCGATGTATATCCACTAAATGCTAACATAATTAAGACATGACATCATCCTTCAAGCATTATGGGTGCTGTATCTTGTATTGTAAATCCTTATCTAGCTTATAATGGTCTGCTGAGGGCTTAGTTATTTTTTCACTCTGCACCTCAGATATGTGTATTAAAAATTATAAAAATCAAATTGACTTCATAATTGATTTTTTATGGATGTTATTTGTTTTTCCATGAATATTTCATAAACAATTTTTTGCTAAAGTATAGCATTATAAGATGTGCAACTGAGAGACAGATGGCAGTGGGTGCATGTGAGTCAATATGAAAACTATGTTATCCTTAAATTTTTGTTAATATGTTGCATCTTTCTACTAAGTGTTTTATTTTTCATGTTTAAAATCAAAGGGGAATTTGCTATTGTCTTCAGTTAGAACTGAAACAGATATATTAGCCCCTTAGCATTTTCTTGTTATAGTTACTTTTGTGGTTCATTTGAAAAGTGGCAATGAAAGAAATGGTCCAGAATCTGTAACACTTTCTCCCATGTAAAAACCTTTATTCTCTTGAATCATTCCACTGGGGTCATTGCGTAAAGAGGAGTTTCAAGACAGAGTCTGCTTTTCTCAGCTACATGAATTCTGACTTTATCAAGCTTACATGTGGTGCAGCCAAGGCGATGAAAAAATGACTGAGAAGATGAGGAGGGTGGAGATCTTTCAGTTTCCCAAAGCAAAGTATTTCTAGGGACAGAGAGGAGACAAAATGAGTATGAAAAGCCAAACACTACTCCATGCAGAGGTCTTGCTGGGGCCTGATTGCTATGAGCCCATTGGCAGGGCCCTCCCTGCTGCAGGTGCAGGGTGTGTCAGAAACTCCTTCTGAACATGCTCAGAGTAGGTCCTCTGCAGTGGGGACACTTGCCCACTGCTGAGATCTCTGTTTTAAAAAAAAAGCCTGGGTCTCTTCCTGCTTCTGTGGAGGAGGCAGGTGGTGTTCATGGACTGGGGCTCCCTATGCACAAGAAAATGTCCAGTGGCTTGTGTCGTCTGATTTTTACCATCTAGAAGTTCAGGTTTTACTGTTGATTAGTTGCTTGGCCCCCTTATATTGTCAAGGAAGCACCTCCAGAAGGAGTTAATTGCATTCTATAGTAATTGGAGTTTGGAAAGGCCTCTTTCTACATTGACAGCAGGGTCTAGACAGCTGGTTTAGGACTAACATTTCAAGAGTGAATTTCGGAGAGATGAGGGGCACCCAGAGCCAAATCCTCAGCATTAATATAACCATTAACTAAACATAATCTGTGAGCAACTTGTAACACCGCAGGCTCCCTTCAGCAAGATTTTCCTACTGCCTGGTGCCCTGCACTGTACTGCCATATGCTTGGATAAAGCAGGGCAAGCCCATTGGGTGAGGACAGCATTACCATCCAAGGATTAGCTTTGCAACAGCAGATGGTGGAGAGCTGTTAACCTTTTGCTTTGGTAGGTATTAAGAAAGAGGGTAACAAGAATATTCCATCACTAAGGACGTATCAGGCAGCATTAGCAATGGATAATTTGAGGGGTTAAGAAGTCTGCCCTGTGGGAATTTCTTAAAAAAGTTAATCTTTTATAAAGATTGAAACTTTCACAGGCACAAAGTTTGCCTCAGAGAGATTTAGTTCTTTTAGCCTATGATCTTGATATTTGCCAAAGGACAAACTAAATGTGAATTTGCATCATGCCTCCACATGTGTTTCACATATTTCACATGTGGCGTCTAAATGGCTCCTGTGACCTTAGTGTGCAGATCACACGTTTTTCACATATGCTTTGTGCAGTTCACATCTGTTTGAAACATTGTTTCTGACAGTAGAAATCATTATTGTTTTACAGCAGGCTCTAATAATTTAATTCAAGCAGCAGAAC
Organism: Acanthisitta chloris; assembly: GCF_000695815.1. Lineage (NCBI taxonomy): Eukaryota > Metazoa > Chordata > Aves > Passeriformes > Acanthisittidae > Acanthisitta > Acanthisitta chloris. Next base: position 16,379 of record NW_008681865.1, on the reverse strand, counting down.
TTGAGAAGATGCAGAGTGGTTTTGGTTTAGATTTTGTGTTGAGTGCTACCCATTATAATTGCATACCAGAGGAGACATTCACAGCCCAGGCTAGTTTCCAGTTAGGGTGATCAAGAATATTTTGTCAACATGATTTTTTTTCCTCCAGTGAATATGCTGACTTGTCAAAGTTGTTGGTTTGGACAGAAAAGTGCCTGATCCAAATATGGTTGCATTTTGAAGGGTTTTCTGGGTCTCTGGTTGAATTTCTACTTGAAGCTAGGAAGACAATGGTCTACACGTGGGCACTCACACAGGGTTTGGGGAAGCTGGACTTGATTTTTTATTCTGTAATATTTAGAGCACAGTTTGAACACGAGTCTTTTATTTACCCTTGTCAGTGCCCCAGTGTCTCAGGCTGTGCAGCTAGTTTTGTCTGCCTCAGTGAATGGTTTTTACAAACTGGAAACTGTCCTGAAGAAGGAACTTGAAAATGGCAGAGGCTCTGACCAAGCCTGTAGCTCGATTGTTAGGAAAAATGTAGGAAACTCTTGCCAAAGTCCTTGATGCAACACGTGCTTAATTATTAATACAAGCAGAGTTTATTCAGTGATCCGTTCTGATACTGGACAGACAGGGCTCTTATTAGACCTAACAGAGATGTGTAAAGAAGTGTTCAATCTAAATGAGATTCAATAAAAGTTTTGAAACTTGGTTTCCCATGTACCACTTCCAAATAGCTTCTAAAGTGAACAGGTATGTTCTATAATGGCAATCCAAAAATCATTTGCAAAATATTGAGGGCACCCAGGCACTGTGGAGATACTTGAATTTATCTATGATTCTGTCTTCCATCAAGTGAGCAATACCTGTCAGCTACTGAATTTATTACCTGTGCTTTCTCCTATTTGTTTCTATGTAAAGTTCCTCATAGAGTTCAGCCAAACACCTGTCTCCTTGTTTATTACAAGTAGACAAGTAGGGCAGGTGAGACTATTGCACTTAGAAAAAGGGGCCTTGGTGTGGATACAGAAGTGGTCATACTGCATGCTGCATGATAGAATATATGTTTTCAGTCTGAGCAGGGTCTGAATGAGCCTTTGGACAGAGAACTAGTCGATAAATTGAAGTTAGAAGTTGAGCTTTATAATTATTAATACTTCCAGTTCTCTCCTCTGCTAATGATACTTAAAATGATTTTTATTCTGTTTTTTCAGTGCAGACAAAAGGAACACATAAAGGTAAAGTGGTATGGTCAGAACGGCAGAAGGTGAGTATATCCTTGGCAGGACAAAATGCAGTATGTGGGCTCTGTTTCTAACTGTGTGCTCTTTGAAAGTCTTGCCATGAACAAAAATCTCAGTTACTTTAGGTATTACACCCTGGTGTTTTATATTTTCTCCTAACTGTTTATTAGATTGCCTTCTGAGTGAATGTTCCTTATTTATGCATTGGTTTCTGCTTTTTCCTTTCAAAACAATCACACCCTTCCTTCTGAGGGCAGAGGGTACTGAATACAACAGATCAGCTAGTTGGGGAGGGAGGAGCCATGCAAAGGAAAGGTCACGGGGAGGAGTCCCTGCTGCTCAATCACCCTACTTGATGGCATATGTCTTCACAACAGATTTATAGGGTTTGCAAGAAAGGGCTGAGTTTGACAAAGGGACAGGGTCAAAGAAAAAATTAATAGACACACCCCCCCCCCCAGGAGGGAACTCTTGATGCATCACAGAAGCAGCAGTGACACATTTCAGTCTGGGGCATGTGTGTGTGTATGTTTTCCTTCTCTTAGTCCATCACATATTCCCTGCACATGGCCTGTTTACTCAAGTTGTTCGCAGGCATGCAGGATTTGGCTCAAAAAGAGTGAACTTAAGCCACAGAGAGGACCCCTGAAAACATAACATTAAGCCTGAGAAGCTATGATTCTCCTTTCCTCTCCTTGAAGTATACATGCAAAGCTCATTAATGCTAATGATAGTCTAGGAACAAATGAGCCATGTTGTACCACGGCTACTTTATCCCATAGGCAGATCAGGAATGTGGCACCAGTCACCCAACAAGTTACCTAACACAGACTTGGCCTCATGTTGAAAGAGATTTGAAGCTGTAGGCAGTTAAATACATAGCCTGCCCCTTAGGACTGCCACTGTAAATAAGCATTTTAAAAGAATCTCAGTCTTTAATGAAGAACAGAGGGAATTTTCAATCAGTAATCAGAAACAGCTCTCAAAATCAGGGATAGTGGAGCGGCATGCATATTTTTATTTAGTGCACAGAAAATGCATTGTTTTTGAGCTATTCCTGTAAGTAGACTCACTGTACTGTTAAAACCTTAGTGGATCCTGCAGTGTTTGTGATTCTCTCAGTATTAAAGGAATTAGAGAAAGCCTTCTAAAGTAGTTAGAGGCACCACAGTGAGAAATGATTACCCACTTTAAAACCAGCAATGTACAATTAAAAAGAAAAAAAAAACCTTAAATGAGCAATGTACAATTAAAAAGAAAAAAAACCCCTTAAATTAAAGGGAGAATAGATGCACATAAAAAAAGAGTGAGTCGAAAGAAAAGAAAAATGATTTAAAATATCTCTCTGCTATAATCGTTCTAGGCACTGTGAGACTACATGTGCTGTAAAGGAAGATGGAGAAGTAAAAAGACACTTATCTAATCGTCTGCAAATTATAGTAAGAGCTACATTAATGAGACCTAAGGATATATCCCTGTTAATGAGTCATCAGGATTCTCAGGAGTAAATGAAATTCCATGCCACTGTAGTAAAATGTGCTTCAGTCAGATTGGAAAGACATTAGTCAGAGAAGAAAAAATTAAAAAAGAATTGTTAATAGTCAAAATTAAAATTGGTGAGGCTCATGCTGAAATGCTAAAACAGCTGTAACAAAATATTTTTTAAGAAGTGTCTGCAGTCCTGCACAATAAGGTATAGATACAAGTATATATAAAACAAAAAAAAGCTGAGGCCAAAACCTACAAATGCAAGGAAGTGAGAAATGGTTTTCAGGCTTAAAGAAACAGGTATGAGGTAACATAGAGAACTGTGACACATAAATATATGTGTTTTGATGTCATATATAATCAGTTTTCTCAGTGTCTCCTCATCTTGTACAATTCTGCTGCCTACCCTCCAGTCCTATATAGTGGCTATTTCTTAATCTGTTGACTCAAAGTTTTGGGGGAGTTCAGTTACTGGCACAATGCTCAACTTGTGGGAAAGAAATATGTACAGGATATATTGTCTTTGTCTTGTCATAATTTCTTAACTTTTGTGAAACTCTTGCTAAGACTTGAGTTTTTGATTTGAGGACCAGACTGGAATGAGAGAGTCTGAAATACATTCTCCTAGCAGGTACATAAAAACAGAAATGCATATCATATTTCTGGGTACTATTTAAAAAGACAGGGATGCAAACGGATCAAGCCACAGAAGTATTATCTGATATTCATACTTAGGATGTTAAGTCTTAAATTTAAATTCTGTCTGTGGATTTGAACACCTTTCCTGGCTTACAAGTATTTACTGAAGGGGTCACTCAGTAGTCACATGGATCATTCAAGATGGAATAGTATCAACGAATAATATGGAGAATAACCTTTCTTAAAAACACATATGCCCTATTGAAGAAGACCTCATTGTCAGAAAGCAGCAACCATCTCCAGAGGCAGATGAGACATTTGAGTCTGGTTATTGTTTAGGTCACTAGAGTGCTGAAGTCATAAAAGAAGGGGAGACAAAGCAGAGATGAGAGTAAATGAGTGTGAAGCCAAATCTTTCTTTAGTCATTAAACCTGTTCAGAAATCAAGAGTCTCAGAAAATTCACAGCATTTCATTTTGAACATATTATAAACAACTGTTTCAAAATTTTTGAAATATTTTGTCCGTGTTGTCTTATCTGAAACTAGTCCTTCAATCTAGGTAGAACTCATAAAAAGTTTTGGCATTCTGAAGAGGAATTTTTATATGAATTTACAAAAACATATCTTTCACCCCAAAATTTAGTTCAATTATCCTAAGCAATACCAATATTGTAGGGTACACTTTGACACACATCTGTGGTGTCCTTCATTAGGTTTTTGTGGGTTTTTTTAGTTATAGGCACAGAATTTGTCTCCTTAATAAATAATTTTCCATCAGATTTTAATTTCTTCTTTCATGAAATCTGGCAAAATTGAAGATATGGAAGGCAATGGAAATATGCTGGCTCCTAAGAAATGTAAACGTGGCCAGGAAAGTGCAGTGATGAAATGTCTTAGAACTCTTCAGTTTCTTCAGCCAAGAGTAATCTCACTAAAAATTACACATACTTGAAAAGAAAAAGATGTCATTAAACCACTTCCTTACAGTCATCAACATCATTGTTAACTGGGGCCTGTTCCAAAGCATTCACATATCTTTCTTTGCTCCAGCTCAAATGGCTATCTTCTCCTTAGACTTTATCTTATTTCCATATTTTTTCTGTAGAATTTTGTTCTGTTTCCCATCATCTCATATATTCATCAGTGTCCTTTGGCCCTGATCCCAAAGCCAAGCTTTTTAACCTTCATCTTTTTCACGAGAATTAATTTGAAGTCAAAGGAAATCAGAGCATAACTGTTGCAAAATACTTTTTAAACCCCTGAGAATATGGGACAGTTTATATACCAAATATTCTTGGGCATATTGATAATTTGAGTTACTTTCAGAATGGTCTCTCAACAACACAAATCTCATGTGATGTGGCAGCTGTTATGTTAACTAATGTGTTTCCATAAAAGCATACAATGTGGTTGTGTAATCCCAAATGCAAATTCATTTGTCAAAGTTATGTCTGCCAAGACACCTAATTTTTTCAGATTTTAATTGCTCAGGAAGTCTGTGCTTTTTGTGCTTGAAAGGATTACTCATCTTTTTTCCTAATCCATTGATTTTGCCCTTATGTTGAAGTAGATATCTACTAGTTATAGTTCCACTCTGACATGTTTCCTGTGGGATATAGCAGAAGCCAAGGTACCCACCTGAGATCTGCCCTTACTAGACTTTCACATCTCAAATTATTTGACTTAGGCATTATTGGTAGTTCTGTATGGTCTCTAAACAACAAACAGCATAAACAAGAACAGTAAACAGGAAGAACTCTAACCCCAAATTTTTGAAATTATTTCCTGATGAGAAAGACTAAAACACCCAATAGGTCTGTGCTTTTAATTATCTTTTTCTCCTAGAAATAATAGTAATAATATTATCAATGCCATGAATAATGTTAAGTTTTGTAGCTGATTGTTTATTACCTTAGTACCCTTAGTATAAAAGCAACAAGCCCTTTTTGAAGTGGAATGCAGTGAGTAATTCCTCTGTTTTGGAGATGTAACTGAAAAAGTTGTGTCAGTATTAGTGTTATCTGCTACAAAGTATGCATTCTGTGAAAAGTTTGAAAAGCAAACATTTGAAAAAAAGGGAGATATTTTCCTGGGGTTTATTTGCCTATGTACAAAATCTATTATGAGGATTTTTTTTTAAAAAAAGAAAAGTTGTGCCAAATCCTGAGTTTTGTAGATTAAAAAAGCATTTTAAACTAAAACAACCAGGTGGAAAAGTTCATGAGATCATGACTCTGTCATAAGACCCAGTCTTGTATCCTGTGACCAGATAAGTCAGTGCCCCACTGCTTAGAGAAAGTATCACTCAATGTGACTCTTTTGTTGCTGCTGGTGCATCAGAGATGTCAGATCTGGTTTCTGCCTCCAGCATAGAAAAATTTGCTTAAGAAACTGTTGCACAGGCTACAGATCTTTCAGGCTTGGTTTGTCAGAAGAGTTCTTATCCTGATATCCTTCAAGACCGTGGGCTGCATGAAGTTGTTCACCAACTTGTCTTTCCACTTGACCTCTTAGAATGAATGGTGGCAATTTATACTTTTAGTATGAGAATTGTGACCCCTTGTCAGTAAGCAAGAGCAGGATGTGGGATGGTGTTCCATAAAACAAAGCATATATGTATTTATGTTTCAGTATTTAAGAACAGTAATGAAATAAAATACGTTTGTGTGTTCATCCATATTCACACTAAGAAGCCATATGATATCTTACATGGAGTTTCTAATTTCTAGACACCACTAAGATAATTGTTGTGCAGGGAAATTGATTTTCTGTTTTGAAGGAACATTTGCAAGAATATTTTGGGAAAGACTTACTTAGTGTAACTTTCTGCCTAACAGCAGTCCTAGATGCCTCTGAGGAAAGTGAAAGAAATTTGTCTTAGGTGCAATGTCTAAAATACAAGTCTTTTTTGATGTCATTAGGTTCAATTTGGTTTTTTTAAATTCCCCACTATATTCACTGTGATAACTACGGATCATTTTATCATCCATATAAAACCAAGTCTCACCTTAAATTTTGCTATAGTCTTTGGCTTAGAAATATCTTGTATGCCTAGTTTAGAAAAACGTTTCCATCTCAATTTTGAATTTGTAGCCTTCCAGGATCCCTAAATGTCCCCATTTTCTTGTGCTATGAGACAGAGAGAATAAAAAATAATTAGTATATCCTTTATATAATTCATTCACTACTTCATAGACCTGTGTTTTCTTAATTTCAAATTTTTTCTTGTTGAAGTTTCAGTCTTTTACATTTGTCTTCAGATTTGAGTTTTCAAGAAGTACCAAAATTTGAAAATCAAAATGTAAAGAGGAAAATAGTATAGAAAATGAAAACATAGAATTCCACCTTTTTGTAAGACATATATTAGATTAGGAAAGAGGTGAATAAAAAGAAATGCCTTACCTATTATTTATAATTCAGTGGCTGAAAATATGCTCATTTTTAAAAAAGAAAAGAGCTTTCAAATGGTTCAATGAGTAGCAAATGCAAAGTACAGAGCTGTATCTTACAAAGCTCTGTAATTGATTTTATTTCTTCCTAATTGCTTCATATTTGTGTGGCTATAGATAGTAAATGCTTCTGCAGTGAATAGAAAGCTTTAACAGCTGAAGAGTTTTGCAGATGTCGTAAGAAAGTAGAACACATTTTTTTTCCTCCATTGAATTACTCTTATTCACATCATTTTAGTTGCTGTTCATAAAGAACATAAATAACATAAAAAGGAAAGTATTTATGATTTAATAATTTTAACTCTGTTTTAGCTCTTCTTGGAAAACAGAATTTTATGTTAACTCTTGTCACTATAATTTTATGAGAAGGAAATTTCATACCGTAGCCAGCCCTGATGTGAACTGTGTTCACTGATGTCAATGAAAGGGGAATTCTGGTTTATGGCCCCCTACAAAGAAATAAACCACCATTTATGTGTTATAAACAGCTTAACATCATCTTTCATTTAATCTAAAACTTCTAGTCACAATGCCAGCTTTTAGCTTTGATTTTAATTTTCTGCTGTACCCAATGGTACAATGGGCAAAATGCCAGGAAACCAAAGACTAGGATGAAATTCCTTTGAGAAAACTTGCGAAGCATTTTAATCAGAACATCACAGGCAAGTCATTGAGATACAGCTACTTCATTTCACTCAGTTCATGTTGCTGATAGATGTTGATACACTGTGAAAGAATAGGAAATATGAACAAACCATTCAGTATCTAAATGATATTTGCCACTAGTTGACAGAGATGCCAGAAACTGGGGTATCCCAGAGAAAAAGACTTCTAAAACACCTATTGCATTTCTTTAGCGGGTGATTCCAGTATGTTTTCAGGAAAAAACCCAGCAAAATTTACCAAAATAATTCACATGAATAAATACTGCTTATCATTTACAGCTGAGCAGACAGGAATGCTTGAGGTGTTCTCCAGCTGCTTGTTTTGGCACTCCATATGAGTGCCAAACACAGGACAGAGTACTTCTGGGCAGCATATTGGGTTTGTACTCTTTTCTATCAAATGTACCTGCTTGAAAGTAAATATGGGCAACTTGGGAGATACAACAGTGTTAATTTATGTGAGAACTTTGTTAAATTTATGGCTTTTGAGAGAGGTAGGCAATGCACAATCAAACTGGAGATCACTTGTCAGGAGGTTAGTGGGATTGGGGATGTGGAGGGCAAGGGTGTCCAAAACCAGCAGTCATTAGTTGTGTACATAGTGTCATCACCAGCTAAACACTGTATAGTAGCCATACACTCTACACAAAATCAAGAGTTGACATGCTGCCTTTACTCCAGATTTATTTCTCACATTTCATCAATGCAGGGCAGAAGATAACTTTTGTGGCCTGCACAAAAAGTTGCTCAGTGTTAGACACAAGTGCATGTATATGTGTGTATATATATATGTTATATGTATATATACATATATATATATACACACAGTTACATTAAGGTAAACATTTTTTTCATCATATTCTTTCCATCTATGTGAATTTGCATTTGCACTGAGCATGCTCTGCAATTTCATGGTGTTAATCAGCCACTGACCAGAAGCCTTTATTGGCAACCCATTTTCTTTTTTGTGGATTTGTTTTTCTGTTATTTGGCTGAAAGGTACAATAGCATAAACATCATATATTTATTGTTATGTATTTAGTGTTCTCTTTGTCCAGCATGTAACTTAGGGTGGGTCCAGCTACATATGCTTGTCTGGAAATTATTTGCACAAGACCTATAGCTGAGGAGGGATTTAGGGAAATTGTGATAGGTGTTGTTCTTGCTGTCTTGCTGACATTTGATTATTCCAAGATGATCTTTAGGAATGTTGCCACTATAACTACCAACATCATTGAAAGGTTGTCTAGGAAACCTTTTCTGTCTGGATATCTGTTGATTAAAAGATTTCTGCTTTATTTTTGCTGCAGATTCATGGAGTGGATAATTGGGTTTTGGTTTCTTTAGTGGAAGCTTTTTGCAATTGTTGTTGGACAGTACAATGCTAAGGGCCTTGCATTTAAAGCAGAGTAAGAGCCCACCTCTCCAAATGAGAAACATGTAGCAAGGAAAGTGTACATGTGCAAATCTAAGTAATCATAGGCTTTTGTTTTTAAATTAGGAAAAAGGTAGTAATTTTTTTTAAAGTCTTATTCTTCTAGCATTTCATTAGAGAATTAGGTAGTCAAATATGACCATCAAAAAGTGGCTACTCTAGATTATGTTCCATCTGGCATGGAAGACTGTGGTGGTTGTTACCTGTGGTTTCTGTACATGTTTGTGCAAAGGACTAATTTGCGGAGATACATTAGAGTACAAGCAATTCAGACTTATCAAGAGCAAATCATCCAGACTAACCTGGTCACTTTCTACAACAAAATAGTATCTTCTGTTGACATAGGAAGGGCAGTGGTTGCTCTTACCTGGACTTCAGCAAAGTGTTCAACATCGTTTTCCACAGAGTTCTCCTGAACAAACTGTCAAGGTACAGATTGGATGAGTGGTCTGAAAGATAGGTAGAAAATTATCTAAGAGGTTGCATTCAGAAAGTGGTAATCAATGGTTTTCACTCAGGCTGGCAGACGGTCACAAGTGGAGTGCTCCAGGGACCAATACTGGGCCCCAAGCTGTTCAACATCCTTATAAATGACCTGGATGATGGGATTGAAAGCACCCTCACCAAGTTTTCTGATGACACCAAACTAGGTGATAAGGTGAACACATCAGAAGGGAGAACCATCTGTAAGACAGACCTGGGCAAGCTGGAGGAATGAGCAAACAAGAAGAGCGTGAAGTTGAACAAACACAAGTGCTGAGTCCTGCATCTGGGATGGAATAACCAAAAAGGCCAGTACAGGCTAGGCCCTGTATGGCTGGGAAACAACCTTGCTGAAAGGGACCCAGGGTCCTGGTGGCCAACAAGCTGAACATGAGTCAGCAGTGCAGCACTGCAGCAACAAAGGCAAATCAGATCCTGGGCTGCATGATCATCCCACTCTCCTCAAAACTTATCAGGCTGGCACCCACAATGTAAGAAAGATGTGGATTAAGAAAAGGTCCAAATGAGGGCCACAAGATCACCAAAGGGCTGGAAAAACTGCCCCATGAGAAAAGACTGAAAGAGTTAGGTCTTTGCAAGCTGGAGAAGAGGAAGCTTAGGGTAGATTTCATCATGATATTCCAATACTTAGAGGGCAGATACAAAAAGGACAGAAGCTCTCTTTTCACAAGGAGTCACATGGAGAAGGCAAGGGCCAATGAGCATAAGATGCACAGGATGATGTTTTATCTCAACATAAGAATGAAATCTTTTACAGTCAGAAAAATCACTTACTGGAATAACTTCCCCAGGGACATGGTGGAATCCCCATCACTGGAAGTTTTCAAGACACGACAGGGACTTGATAATTTCATCTATGCTCCCCTTGCAAGGAAGCATTAGACAAGATGGTTTCTCAAGGTTCCTTCCTACCTGGTCTGGTCTATGATTCTATGGGTCTATGAGTTACCCCTTCTGCTTAGGTGGAATCTCACTGCTGTAAGGAAGAAAGCACCTGCTTATCCATGGCTCAGGCTCTAAACAGCATTGATCTGAAGTCACAGAAGAGAAGTTTTCTGGACAACTTGCTTATATGCAGGATGTGACTTTGGATGCTGTTCTTTCAGTATCCGTATTTCAGAAGCAGGTACATGGTACTGACCAGCATTTTGTTTGACTGAGTCAGATCAACATGCCATATTTCCAGGAAGCAGCAAGTTTATCCAACCAGCTGTGCTGTCTGTCTAGTGAGGGAAGAAGTGGTAACAGAAGAAGAAGGCTGTTCTTAGAATGAATGCCATTATAATGGATTTATGCCTTCTCTTCTGAAGAACTGCACCTCCCTATTTCTGCTAAGACTCATTGAAGAAGAAAAAGGCACTATTGGGAAATGTTGGCCTTTTACAGTCCATCTTCTCATGTCACAAGCCTGGCATTCAGCTTGATAAAGGCATGCAATGACACATCTTTATGTAATCAGATTTCACTGATGTTTAGGCGAGAAAAATTAACCAAGTAATTTTGTGCCTCAATAGTATGAAAACTGACACAAACCACATGGAAACAGAGAACAACTGCTTCTCTTGTCTTAAATTACAGGATTCCAATGTTGTTGTAAGACTCATCAGTCAGAGTATTCAGCCTCTGGGAGTTTTTTTATTTTTCCAGCATGAATAAATTTCCCAGCTGCTGTCTTTGTTAATTTTTTAATATAAAAAAAGTCCTATAAATTTCTTGCCCTCTGGCCCAGTAAAAGCTGTATTATCTTTACCAGTAATGGGCCACAGACCTTATGCTGAATCCACTTCGTACTAACTATGAAGCACCTGACTTCTGAACTATTAGGCTTGTTTTCACCTGGTGATGAGAACATACTATGTGAATCAGAGCTTGGTACCAGATGTCTCTTGGTGTCAACAGTGAAGGCCTTGAAAATATGGGCACAGGCTGAACACAGAGGTCCAGAGCTACAGACACCTGGTCAGCCACAGTCTTGAGAGCTGGGAAAAGACTGCCTTGAGCATAGCAGACAGGAAAGAAACATCCTCCATTGTGATGTGATACCTTGTTTAGGGCTGGTGGCCAAGGGCTACAGCCACCCTGCAAATTCTGAAGTCAAACAGCAAGGTCTCAAGTCTGGGAGAGATCATTGTAATGGGGATTGCTGTCACAGAGTGGTTTTATGGTGGGTGGATCTGCAAGCTCAGACTGCTCCCCTTGCAAGCCACATATATCCCAGGCTCTGCTCCCTGCCTGGGAGAGCTCTCCCATGCTTCCAAGTGACTGCTGACTCCCAGCCCACTGTTCTTCCCCCTGACTGCCTCTTCCTCAGCCCTAGCTCTTCAGGGGCCTCTTCTGCTGACCACTCACCCATCTCCATGTGCACTGTGACTAGACAGCATGTGTGCACTTGTGAGCATGAGGATGTGTTTTTCCTTCCCCAGGCTCTGCACTTTTCTCGTCTCCAATGCCCTAACTCCTCAGTAAAGTCCTCCTGTACATAAGCTCATTTTGGCTAGTTATTATTTTTGGCAAAAGGACATACAAGAAGAAAATAAAAATGAGGTGCCTTATTTGCAATTCTTATACTAAGAAATCCTTTGCTGAAACTTTAGGAACCGATCCTGTCATCTATTCAAAGCTTTTTCTGATTTTCTGTGATTCTTCTCGTCTGTATTATATTCACTGGACATTGAATCAAGCTCTTTGTTATCAAGGAGTTATATGGAATAGAAATCATCATATTAAAAACTTTACTTAGCAGCTTCTGTGGAGATCATTACTGTCACAGAGAAAATAAAAGATGTCCTGGTCAGCTAAAAGCCAAATCCCTGCTTTCCATGCAGAGTGGATGTGGCTGGGACATGCATCAAGGCCCAGACTTTCCTCTTTTTAGCAGTAACTTGAGAAGCAATCATTGTAATGCTGGAGATTCATTTGCTTATAATGTAAAGATCATTTGCATGAGCCCTGCTCATGGCTAGGTGGTGTAAAAAAAAATGCCTTGGTTTATAGAGGAATTTGTAGCAGGCTTGATAAGAATTGCAATCTTTTTTACTTTCATCACCACAGATGTCTAACTTGGAACAAAGAAATGGAGACCTCCATTTTCACTCATAACTATTCCACTTTAGTACATTAGCTTATAAAGATTTTATTTCAGCTGTGCTCTGAGTAGTATCATTGTCACTGGTATGATACAGTCTCTACTATAATTAATGTATACTCACAGTGTAGAATTGTCAATAAAATATGCTGTAATTGCTCAAATATCTGTCAGTGATTGTCCATCATGCCTGTATGATAATATGCAGTGATAATATCAAAACATTGGAATATATTGTCAGATCTAGAGTCAGTCTTATAAACAACCATTACAGTCATGTCAATTACATCAGATAAGATACAGATATTAGGGTGCATATTTGGGGGTGGAGGGGGGGCTGAAAATGAAATTATTCCACCTAATGTCATCTGTGAAAAGACAGCAATATCTTTTGTAACAGCTGAAGAATCATAAGTCCCTGATTGCTAGATGCTGAAATATTCCCTAGTGACAATTCTTTTTGGAATAATAAGAGACAGAAGTGCCACTTCCAATTCTGTGCTGTCAGACTGTAAGGCCGAAAATCCTGTGGGTACCATAACACTTCCATTTTGCTGAGAATTTCCCTAACTTGTGAGTTAAGGCACCTTTCACAAGGTGATAGGATTTTGTCTTTGGCTCTGGAGGGACTGGGATTTCCTCTTTGGTGCACTGCTTTTCAGATCTGCATATTGAGGAGAGAATTAAAACAAACAAATATTAAGACAAATTACAAAATTACTATCATGTCATATTTGGGATTTCAGCTCTTTTTAGTTTCTGCAGTGTGGAAAGACAATGTGATAATCCCAGATGGCACAATATAGTAATGACTTTTAAACTGCTATGTATTGCTGAAGATAATGTAATACAAATGTTTGAAACACACATGTGCACAAAATATTTGTATTACATGCTGTAACACATATACATGCATATATATATATGTATTAATAATATACCATGCTGCCTCTGTATTGCTAGAAATTAGACAATTACTTTGGTTCCAGTTTCTTCCCTCCTGTCACTCACATGCCTCTAATTCCAGGGATCATTTTCTCTCAGAGGGACTTTGTGGGAAGTTGCATTTCTAGGGATGCGAGCAAATAGGTAACTACACTGTACAGAAAATACATCTTAGCGTTTTTGTGGAAGCTGCATAAGTGGAATTGATTTAGACAAAAATACGCCTGTAAATTGATAAGGGAATCCAGGAAAGCAGAGAAAACCCCAAAGCTTTCAAAAGCTTTTTTGACACAGCTTTTCTACACAACCAAATATAAAGTGGTAAACTCTTTTTTTTGCTCTAATTTCTCCAAAGTCAAACCAAAAAAAAAGGGTTGTATTTATTAAAGACCTCATAAAAATGATACTGAATTATAAAATGTCTAATAATACAGAATTTATAGTGATATTGTGACTTACATTTGCAATAAAACATGGAATCCATCTTCAAAGAACTGAATGCTTGGTTTTACAATAAGAAATTATACAAGTAATAAAAAAAATCATTGTTGAGGGATTTGTTAAAACCAGATCATGGGTCTCAGCTCTAAGTGAATTTATTTTGAACCTTCTGAAGCAGACATTGCAAATTTTTACATTCTAATGAGTGAACTAAAAACACATATTTCAAAGAAAACAGCACTCATAAATTACATTTATGACACATGAGGTTGCTGACTGCTGTGCAGGGAGCACAGAGTAATGGTGCTAATATGCACTCTAGCTTGATTTTCTCAGTTCCCAACATGCTCTAATTCTACACTACAAATCTTTAAATGGCAGTTATATTTTAATTAATATGATTATGTGCTGCCATTAGCAAACCCTCCCCCAGCACATTTCTCCTGCCAAACCCATGAATGCCAGTAAACCATTAACATAAAAGGGCTGTTTGCTTATTAAATTCATCTACACAAATAGGCAAGGGTTGCAATTGTTGATTTGCCATTGAAAGAACAGAACATGAGCGAGTTGCACAGTAGCTGGCAGTTGCAATTATTTAGTGTAATTAAGTCTAATTTATAAGCCCCCCTCAAATGAGAAAGTAACAATTTTTGTTAATTAACAAGAGCATTTGTAAAGCTCGTTAACTCCATCATTCACCATCTGCCTGGATAGATGGAAGCATGCAGTTATTATTGTGGGACATGTTGCATATGTGTATTTGTGTAGTAATCTGTTTGGAAAGTCTAATGATTGAAATGGGAGATAGAAATGGATGTTATATTACAGTGAAAAGAAGATCTACTGTTTTCATTTATCTTTACAGCAATGCAAGTGCTTTGTCATTATCTTGTGCATACGGTTTCATTATTCTGATACAGCACTCTGTTACATTGCCTCATACCATCATCCCCGCAAGCCTGCAGGGTACGAGAGCACTTATCTTTCCTGATGACTGTTGAATCATTTAAAACAAGTTATTAGTGAAACAATTAAAATGATATTGGTTCACAATTGTATTGATAGCTGCCAGGCATAATGAAACATTCTGAATAGCAGTTGGGGGTTCTCAGAATGGATAGAAAATGCTGTTAATCAGAGACAAGAGAAACCTCTAAAGAAAAACTAAATTGCAAGAACACATTAATTGTATTGGAACATTTCATTTAATTGAGAACAAAGGGAAGGTAAAAATCATATTATCAATGTTTTATGAACATGAAGGAATAAGAAAATTACTATGTCATTTGTCACATATCTTCTGTTGGAAACATAAATTGAAAAGGCTGTATTTAACTTCAACGGGAGCAGGCCAAATACATCATGTTGTTACACATTTTGTTTTTCACTGGGATTGCAAAAACTGAAAGAAATAAGGATTTTTTTCTTGCCAAAGGTGACTGTGAGTGAGTAAGCAATAAGCAAGTTACAGTCTGCTAGTCAGCCATGTAAGGGAACAGGATATCTGTGCTGTCCTGCCTATTCATGGAAGTCTTGAGGAATTGCCACTATAAAATCAGATATGAACAATGTGCAAATGGCACAGCACACGCATTTCTTTTTCTTTTTCATATTTTCTTAGGAAGAAGATCATGTTTCATGTTGTGGAATTGTAATGCACATAAGAGGAAGACATTTAATACTTCTGGTTAATAATAGGCATATTTGCCTGATCCAATGCTCCATTGTAGCTACTGGAGAGGCTCAGATCAGATGATTCTCATTTATACAAAAGACCTTAATGTGGTTGCAAATGTATGCAGTTTAAAGCCTCTTACCCTACACAGTGTTATAAAGGGTCTCTAGGTAAATGGGAACTGGGCCCTCTGAGTTGACTGAACACTGGATAAATTTATCTTAATCCCACTGACCTTCGAATACTAGGTAACATGGAGAAAGGTTTGCCATTTATACCAGATTACTGAGTGGCTCTGTGATTTTCCCCTAGAGTGAGAAGAGGGATGAACAAATGGTATAGAAGCTGGACATCATCAATTGTTTGAAACATGAATTGGTATGAAATCATATGAGACCTTTGACAAAGAAGAAAACTCTTCCAGCTTCAATAGTGTTAAGTTAAAGTTTTACACATTTCTTTTTTTTTTTTTCCTTCCAAAGTTTCCTGCCATGCTGCGGGCAGGGGAGAAAACTGCCCTTTTCTCCAGCTTCCAGCCTGAACTCAGAATGATAGTAAACAAATTCTGTCTATGACATTTTTATTTCTGGGAGTTGAAATGTTTTAAATTAGGCATAGTTAAAACATGTATCAAACTCTTTTAAAGCAGTGCTAGTGTTTCCTTTGGTTCACAAATTTTTGCATTATATGCACTTTTTATTATCTATTATTGCTGAATGGATAGTGTTTACAGAAGTATCTTAGCTGGGAGAATTTCATGAACAACTTAGCCCAGAAAATCTTTTAGAAATTTGTCACACAGAACTAGATTTCTTTCTTTCTT
>NW_008681864.1:193825-197411 GCF_000695815.1 Acanthisitta chloris | reverse complement strand
GTGTGTGTGTGTGTGTCAGAGTGTGTGTGTGTGTCCGTGTGTGACAGTGGAGCGGGGAGGCGGCGGGTGAGTGTGTGTGTGAGTGTGAGAGTGTGTGAGACTGTGACTGTGTGTGAGTGTGTGAGACTGTGACTGTGTGTGAGTGTGAGACTGTGAGTGTGTGTGAGTGTGAGACTGTGTGTGAGTGTGTGAGAGTGTGAGTGTATGTGTGAGTGTGAGTCTGTGAGTGTGTGTGTGAGTGTGTTTGTGTGTGAGTGTGTGTGAGTGTGTGCTGCCAGGGCCGTGTGTGCCGCCGGGGCCGCCACCACCACCTCCTTCGCACTGAGCTGCTGTGGCTGTCTGGGTGTCTCCCTTGTGCCCGCGGGTGGTGCCGGGCCGCGTCCCTCGCCAGGCTGCTGCTGGCCGAACTGGAGGGGAATCAACCCCTCACCAGGGCCGTGTTCGAGGCCTAACCCAGCGCGGTCAGGCTGTGGTACCTCCGTGTGATGGGGGCTCACAGTTGTCCCTTGCGAGCGTGACCCCTCGCGTGCTGCTGACCAGTGCGGTGTGGCTGTGGCTGTGTTTGTGCATGTGAGGCCCCAACTGCATGTTGAGCTGGACAGCCCACTGTTGCATGTGTGCAGGCACACAGGCTGTGCCCCGCGCGTGGTGAGAGCAGGATGTGCTGGATGTGGCACTGGGTGTGCCGTAAATCCCATCCAGCCTGGGGTTATTGACTGGCCGTGTTTGCCTTGCAGGTGTGGTGTGTGCCATGCACATTGGGCTCCTTTGTGCTTCCAGCAATGTGCACTGCTCACACTTGTGCTCAGAAAATCCTGGGCAGAAATAAGTGAGAATATGTGAGCTGCGAAGTGTAAGGTGTCGGCAGGGAATGCTGCCCTCGTGTTTGTGTGAGCCGCTCTGCCTTGCACCAGCCCACACAGTTAGGAGGACAGAGCATAGTAGTGCCAGAAAGCCCCATTGAAAGAGCTTCTGGTATAACCGGGCTGTATATAGTGCAAGCACATTCACACTCAGTAATTCAATTACATATCATACAGGGTTTAAGTTCTTTCCTGTTAGGGACCAGGCTCATTCCTAAGGAGCTAATAAGAATGGAAGCATATGTGTTACTAAAGATACATTGACTTTGCTACTGATATGTGACTTCTGTTGTGGAAAACTGTATAAAGTGATGTTTAAGGGATACACAAGACTCTCCAAATAAGGAGGAAATTGTACCATTTCTTAAGTGCTGCTGTTTGGCTTGTTTTTCTTGGCTGAATCACTTCACTCTTGGTACTAAACAGGCTAGGGACAAAGTTTATTGTTCAGCAAAAACCTTGTCTGATCACTCAATGAAAAAATTCAGCCAATTGTTTTGTTGTCATGATTATCTTTGATAATCAGTTAGTACAATTTACTCTCTAGGACTTATTTTCTGTCTTCATGGAAGCTGTGAAGATGTTAAGCCCCATTCAGGTTAGGACTGTAAGCGTAAGAATAGAGAAAACAAAGGGCTGATTTTGAAATAAATCCTTCTGTAATTTTTTAATTTGTAATCTATAATTTATGTCTAGTCTATATGTAGGACTTAGTTCAATACTTCAGCCAAATCTTGCAGCCATTTCTAAAGGGTGACTTAAGCTCAGTGTACTTTAAGGCAATAGCTCCAGGAAACAACCAGTTTTAGTAGATGCTACATAGAAAACAAAGTAAGAGTTGTGGGTTGGTTTTTAGTAGATGCTACATAGAAAACAAAATAAGAGTTGTGGGTTGGTTTGTTTTTTTTGCAGCACAATGAAGATATATTCCTTGGATTTTTTTCTGTGAAATTTATTTCTTAAGGCCGTGAATCAGTTTTGGTTTTTTAGATAGTTTTAAACATCTTTCAGAATGCATGGATGAATGCCTCAAGATTAGTTGTAGGTAATTGCAGTTAGAATTTTAGTTTCTGTGAGATTTTTCTCACAACTAGAAAGTTGTTTTGTGGTTTGTTTTGATTTTTTTCCTTTGCAATATTTCCATATTCTAATTCTTTTTTAGGCAAGACGAGCTGTCATTCGATAGGTGAGGATAGGATACTTTGGAAAGTCTGCCTATGTTGCTGAAGTAGGCTAATGTTACAGGATGGTGTTGCCTCTTAGAAGACCCTAAACGCGATGAGTGACTCTATGAAGTACTTATGAATAATAAGGGAATTGTTAAGTTTATGCATTATGAGAAACATAAGGAAAATGCAACATGGATGATCATAAGGTATAGACAGAGAAACCAATGATTTCCATTTGCTGTAGAAGTGTCTTTCAGTCCTCCAACTCCCAAACAGTACTACTGTTGTAATGTAGTTACTCCTGGGAAACAACTACGAAAGACAAACTCTGCTTTAAATTTTTCTGCTCTCTTGGATATTTTTCGTTTGCTTGGAGGTTTGCTTTTGAGTGAGGAAAAAATGTGAAGAGATTTTCAGAATAAATACTAGCTGATTATTTTTTAAAATGAAAAAATGAAGTGCTCTTCAGTGAATGGCTATCCTCATTTCAAATGAAGTCTGCAGTGATTAAATATTGAAATGATCCATGGTTTAAATTAATATAAAAACTTTTCAGGAGATTATTACAAAGATTAACATTTTTAATGTTTTAATATTTCCATAGTGTATCAATCATAGGCACAGTGAAACTGTTGTTAGTTACCAAGCTGATGATCCCATATACCACTGCAGTATTACGCACAATATAAACATCATGGTGTGGTTGGTAGAGGAGATGAAGAAACACAATGTATCTTACAGCTCTGTATTAATCAGTTTTATTCTTTAAGCAGTTTTTGACAGACAAAATCAGGTAACAATTCCCCCTTCCCCCCCTCTCCTGGAAAGAGGATAAGAAGGAAAGGTACTTCCGGAAAAACTGGTGTTTGGCGTTGAGGAAGGAACACTGCTTCACGTAATTACGAATATAGATGGTCACTGGTACTGCTCCAGAAGAAGAAAAAGCTCTTCCATGTGTGTTTCCAAGTAGGACTTGCATTAATGCAGCCTTAATATCCCAGAATTTACTGCAATGGCTTATGATTCCTGATACATTTTTATTCATTAGAATTACGTTTGAAGGTCATGGGGAAATGTCAAGGCACCCCAGGTGCTTTTATATCACCGCCTGCACACAGATACCCCTGTAATTCAGGGGATTGAGTAAACACCTCAAGCATTCTTGACATGGACAGTGCTAATTCCTTTGTTTCTCTTTTCTTTTGCATTTTTTAGGCACAGGGCTAAAAATCAGCATCAGTGATTTTTAAGTTTGATTTTGCCTCCAACTATACACTGCAGTGATACAATGGAGCTTTACACAATACAGTTTATCCCAGACCTTTTTGCAGTCTTAAATGTGATAATACATCAACAAAATGTTGTTTATTCATGTTTTGTGATTGTTCTTCTCATCATCCTTCATTCAATATGTTTTACCATCAAAACCAAGAAGGCAGGATTGGGAAGAAGCATCGTGATGAATTAGCCAATGCCAACCAAATAGCAGGTGTAAAGAAGGGTGGGAGATAGGAAAGGACAGGATGGGTGGAATAGAAATCCAGGAATAGATGT